>NC_056732.1:841143728-841348728 GCF_019279795.1 Protopterus annectens
TAATATTCAATGAAGAAAAAACTAAAATACTACCTATATATACACGAAAAAATATTCTCATTAGTGATTTTACTAAATATGTACCCAATTCAGGTCAGATAACTTATTTAGGTATAATACTATCTAAAGATATTAAATCTATTATATATAATAATTATAATACCTGTTTTCTTAATATACAAAATCTTTTTAATACCTGGAATAATATGTTTTTACTATGGAGGAGAGACTTACAATTATTAAAATGATAATATTCCCCAAGATTTTATACTTAATACAATCAATAATACTTCCACCTACAAAAATAATTATCAAGAAACTGAACACACTAATGTTAAATTTCTTATGGGCACCTAATAGACCTAGGATTGCATTAAAGAAACATACTAATAGCTGGTCTCAAGGGGGTATTTCTTTTCCAGACTTTAATTTATATACTATCTCTTCTATTGTAAAAGTTATTACTTTATTAATAGATCAGTCATATGTCACAAAATGAAAAGATTATTGGGAGCTAATTAGTATACACTTCATGAAAATCTCCTTAACACATAAAAATATGTTTGTAAATAACTCCATGTTATGGTTACTAAAGGAATTTTGTACTTCACCTATTACACCTAAACATATGGTTTGTTACCCATTAAATATTATTATTAGTTATCGTAACTTTATATTCATGCACCCTAAGTATAGGGAATGGAATTTTATTGTATTTCCTATAATGTATACTCAGGGTATGCTTTTGTCATCTACTTCTGAAGGAACTCATTTAGCTATAGATAATGATCTAAAGTACTGGTATCAGTTGATATCTGATAATAAAGTTAAAAATCTAGATTTCTTAAAACAAGAATTTGATCTAAGAGAAACTTGCTGGTTAGAGGTTCAGACCTTTAGACAACATCTCATTAATAAAATAGATTTAATGTCTATAACTGTTAAAGAATCTATTCCAACACTGATTGATTACTTGATATTAAATTTACAACATAAAGTTTCTGATAAAGGTAAACTTTCATACATACATAAAGTTATCAGACAAAAACTTTTTACAGTGTAGATTCATACTGGAATTATTTCACTTCTATTAATGGGGACCCACCAAATCAACAAGATAAACAATATATATTGGAATCTGCTTATAGAACTACGTCTTCCATTGTCTGGAGACTTTATACATGGAAATTTTTACATAGATCTTTTATACACCTTTGATGATGAATAAAATAAATAATAAAGATAATCTATGTAAGAGATGTAATGTAGAAATTAATGCTGACTGGGCTCATATGTTTTATGACTGTATAAAATTGAAAGAATACTGGAAGTCAATTAATGAATTTTTGCAGGCTCTTTTACAGATAATTTCATTATTTCTAAATCTCTTATATTATTCAACACACCTGTACCTCAAAGTGTTAAAAGGTTAAGCTTCCCTTGTTATGGTCTATTCTAGCAGTGGCTAGGAAAATAATAACTAGAAATTGGATTTCAGATACACCTCCTTCGTTCAATGAATTTAAAAATGTTATGAATATAGTGTGCCATATGGAAATAAACACAATTAGGACTAGAACAAACAGAAAAACATCTTATTTTATTGTATGGGATAATTTACAAAATTTGTTAAAAAAATTTTAATTTCAATAGCATGGTATTTTAGTTTAATTAATTGATCTGATTGTAGTGGATGTCTTTGTAAATACTTTAGTTGTTTTGTTGAATATTATAATAATACCTATTTTTAATTACTTGTATAAAATTGTTATGATATTTCTCTTATATGTTAAAACAATAAACCTGTTTTGAAAAATGAAATTAAGTATATAGTAAATTTAACTCCAGTGCTTGTGTATTTCTGTTATAGCAGTTTATCTAATCAGTAACGTAGGATTTAAGTTATGGACCTCTTATCTAAAAACTAGGTTTTGAACATCTACTAGTATTACTTGGATTTCATTCCTTTTGAGCATATGTGTTTCATAATTAGCACTAGTTAGTTGTCCGGTGCCAATTATTGTTCATTTATGGTCAGATTCTATAAGAAATGGAGTAGCACAGTGGGCAGCTTCCGCCATCCTGCTCTTGCTACAGCAAGCCGAGAAATCCATCTATCCCCTGTGCTGGGTGTCAGGTTGCAGTCAGTTCAATATCTTGCAATCCCAAGGTATTGAACTGAAGGGAGTCCTGTTATGCCAGGGACAGCTAATGAGAGTTTCTAACATGCTATGTTAATGAAACAACCTACTCCAAGCATTACTCAAACTTATCTGATTACTCAACATGGTCACCAAGTTTGGTTGAAGTTCTGCAGTGCAGTAGTTCCACGTGTACGTCAGACCTGGTATTGTGGATGATTTAAAATTGTATGGTTCTTCATATGAGGATCTCAAAGCACAACTACAGATGGTTACATTTTTTTCAAATGATATAAAAATAACAATTGGTCTTGATAAATGTGCAAAAGCAACATTTGTAAAAAGAAAGCTGCAGTACCAAGAAAATATCAACTTGAGACAAAAATGCAATATACAGGACCTTGAATAAGAGAGAGTGAGTGAGAGAGAGAGAGGGAGTATATAAATATTTGAGAATAGATAAAGAGCTGGCAATAAAACATGAACAAATTAGTACAAAACTTAGTACAGAATAATTCAGAAGACTAAAGCTAATGCTGAAAAATGTCCCTGATATCTACAAATAAAGTCCAAGCTATAAGTCAAATTGTTGTTCCTGTTCTGTCTTACACAGCTAGTGTGATTGATTCTTCCCAAACTGCATTTAATAAGTTGGACAAGAAGACAAGAAACATTCTCCATGCTTATCAAATGATATATAAAAACAATGTGTACCAATATTATTTATCCCTCATTCTGAAGGATGTATGGGTCTCCTTGAAATTGACTACATGTATAAGTCTGCACTTGTGAGATGGCATATATAGTTACTTACCTCATCAGATCCCAACATAGTGAAAGTTCTAAAGCATGAAGAGATTAAGTCTAAGTAATATAGTTAACCACAACCAAGGAAGTGTCCAAAGTGATACTAGTAATAAAAGTAAACGGACACAAAACGGAACCACTGGCACTTGCAGCCTCACGTATAAAATTAGTTCCTCTCAATACTGAGCTGTTCGAAAAAATACTTTACGTAAGCAACCATCTACCAGATGAACACAATCCACAGGTTATAAATTCAAACTGATTGTAGCTCAAACCAAGCTATTGCGAAAGTAACTTGGAATAATTCCACAGCCTGTATTTCGTTTTAACGTTTATTCACCTCCGTTTTCGTCACACAACTTCATCAGAAACATAAAGATCCTCCCCTCAATACCTTATATAACCAGACCAATTAACAATTTAATTAGTTTCCTCATTTAAAGTGCATGCAGTCTTTAAAATGTTAAAAATATACTAGTAGAATTGTTTTTACTATTTATATAATGTATAAAATTATTGTTAACATCCTTAAGGTTAAATACAAAAAGCCCCATGAATATGGGTAAAAATGCAATATAAATCAAATTTAAAATTCAATTTAAAATACCAGAGGTTCTTAAATTAACAATTGAAAGACAACAGGAATGTTAGATATTCAAGGACTTGTTTTGTTAGAGTTTTGCTGCTCTTAGTTTAAGTACAGGTCCCAGGGAGATCATACCATTTAAACCTGGGGGCTTAGTTGCTTCGAGTGTAATTTGCCAAAAAAGCTCCCTGTATTCTACCCTGGTCTCCCACATCCCACCTCTAGGGTCAACATCTACCACTTCTAGAACAAAAAATTGAAACTTTGCTTTAGCACATTGTTTGGAATGTTTAAAAAGGGCATTACTTTCTTTACTAGTTCTCACTTCATACAGGTGTTCATATATTCTTTTTTTAAGAGGTCTCTCACTCTTACCTATATAAAATGAGTTACATACTGTACAAACAGCTAGATAAATAATTCCTTTAGTGTTACAATTGACAAATGCATTCATATACAACCTTCTGTTTCTTGCTTGTAAGAAATAACTGTCACCTACAGCTATATATGAACAATATTTACAGGCTCCACATTTAAATAGGCCTTTTTTCTTTGAAGAGTTGGATGAGCCAGAACCCTTATGACCTCTTTCTATTAAATTCTTAATAGTGTTACCCTTCTTATATACAAATTTCAATGGTTCAGTGAATATACACTCCAGGTCAGATATTTTGGAAAAATGTTCCCATTCATTGTGTATAATATTTTTAACCAGTGATGTTTGTCCGTTGTAGGTCATTACTATACCACTGTTGTAAGTCATTGTTGTCCTATGCTCACTAGCCATACTTATATAATTGTTGTTGTTACCTAAAATAGGTGCAAATCTAGAATCTCTACCTTTTATAACTTCTTGAAGGAGGTCATTAAAAAGTTGGTTGGGGTATCCCCTGTCCAAAAATTGAGTCCTTAACCATTTACATTCTTGCTTAAAATGTTCATTATCTGAAGACATCCTGCTAATCCTGACCAACTGGCCCTTTAGTACTCCTTTTTTCTGAAAATAAGGGTGTGAGCTGGTGTAATGCAGGTAAGAATTGGAAAAAGTTTCTTTCCTGAATACTCTTGATACAAATTTGTTCTCATTTTTAGTGATGGTGATATCCAAGTAATTGAGGGTATTCTTGTCAAAATTGTATGTAAAGTTAAAAAATTCAGTTGTACTATCCAAATAGTTGACCAGTTCAACAAATATACTCTCATCTCCTTTCCACAGAAAACAAAGGTCGTCCAAGAATCTCCCATAAAGTAGCCAATGTTCCTTGTACATAGAGTTAACCAAAAACTTGTTCTCCCAATAAGCCATAATTACATTTGCGTAGGTGGGGGCACAAGGTGCCCCCATTGCTACGCCCTTTACCTGTTTGAAGTATTCCCCTGAGAAGTAGATGAAATTGTTCTTTAATATAACCTCCATAAGGGTTAAAACTGTTCTAAATTCATTATTATTTAGTTCTTTATATTCAACCAGCATTTCCTCAAACCATTCCATCCCTATCTCGTGGGGAATACTAGTGAATAAATCCACCACATCCATTGTTCCAAAGGACAGATTATTGGTACACAAAGAATGATCCAACTTTCTTAACAAGTCCCAAGAGTCCTTCAAAATGTTACTGTTACTAGTAACCAGTTTCTTGATTTTCCTGTCAACATATTTGGCTAATGGTGTAGTAACAGAATTATCTGCTGCCACTATAGCTCTAAGAGGTGGATCATTGATGTCTTTGTGTGTTTTTGGTATGCCAAAAATAACTGGTACTTTTGGCTTATCAACATACAAATATCTGAAATTTCCTTGATCTATCAGACCCTCTAACAATAAATCATTGAGAAGCAAATGTATCTTTCCGTAGGCGATGTTAATTTCATTAGTGGATATCCGTACATATTTCTCTGTATTATTCAAAATTTCCATCATCTTTCCTTCATAAATGATCTGATCCATGAAAATGACACCCCCTCCCTTATCTGGTTTCATCACCCGTAGGTCTCTGTTACTACATATACCATCTAGTAAAGTTTTTTCATCTCGAGTTAAATTATTTTTAACAAACCCATGGGTGAGTGAAGTTCTTATCTTATGTTCTATAAGGTTCTCGAAGTTTCTTAGTTGAGGATGCAATGGGGGGTCATATGTGCTCTTTCTTTTTAGACTATTGGTATAGTTAGTCTTATAATTGTCATGAAACAGTTCCAGGTTCTTTTTCCTAAGGAACATTTTGATATCTATTAGCAAATTAAACATATTAGTTTTCTTTGATGGAATGAAACCAAAACCTTTGAAAATACATTAAAAGTAGTTTCAGAAACAGGGAAACTAGAATAGTTGTAAATGGTAAAATTGTTGTACATCCACTTAAATCCAGAGTTAACCACCTTTTCCACTAGTTCCACTTGGTTATGTTCCTCCCCTGGGGTCTCCTCTGGTTGCCTTGATAGTTTTTTGAATGGGGGTCAGTGTTGTTTTTAGACCTAAGCCTCTCAGACCTCCTAAGTGGTGGAAACTCACTGTCATAGTTCTCATTATCATAAAAAACTTCCTCACTAGTGTTTGGACCAGATTGAAACCCCATAGTTTCTACTAACCTTAGGTTTAGGGTAGTGTGTCTTGGTCCTGTATTCATTTAGGTCCCTCTCTATTTTATTCCATTTCCTGTTTTGTACTTCAATACATTTAGTCTCAATATTATTAAGTAGTTTAAAATACTTGGCTTTTTCCTCACTAATACTGAAAGCTAAATCATTAACAATGCCTGTGTTAAGTTGTTCAATCTTGCCTTGTAACTTCACCATTTCTTTCTCATTATTTTTTATAATAGCTTTCATAATATCTTTACCACATTTCTCAAATGCCATTATTAAGTCACTGTGAAAATCACTACCCTCTAAAACATTATTAGGGTATTTGAATATTCTAAGACCCTTAGGAATAATATTCACAGATAAAGAATGTCTTAAATACGAATTGTCCATCTCTAACATCTTGTATTTGTAAAGGAAAAAATCAAAGTCCTCCAACATTGTTTTATAAGTCCCGTAATACATATTTCTTGTTGCTTTTTTGTAAAAATCAAACTTTGCGTTAAATACATCTGCAAACAGTCTTTTTGTAGTACCTGTGGATGTGTTACTTCTTCCCCCTGTTTGTACATCCATTGGTGAGTGAGGGCTCCCTCGTTCTTCTACTGTTGTGTTTTCAGGTCCATTCGGACTAAATATCCTCGGTAGTTCATCGAAGCTGGAATTTGCAGCACCATTCGGTTCCCTGGATCATTTAGAGCCTCCGTTAGTAATGGGGCCCTTCCCATTGCGCTTCTCCATTTCCTGGTTATCTGGGGGAGTAAACGACGACAATAGCGTCGTCATGGATTGGCTCAGTGGAGTCAGCAGACCGATCAACTGTGTTAGCTGACCCACTAGTTTACGTAATTCACCAGTATCTGTACTACGTTGTCCATTGTCAAAACCAAAAGTACCTGTAGGTTCCATCCTGTTAAAAACGAATAACCACAACCAAGGAAGTGTCCAAAGTGATACTAGTAATAAAAGTAAACGGACACAAAACGGAACCACTGGCACTTGCAGCCTCACGTATAAAATTAGTTCCTCTCAATACTGGGCTGTTACGAAAAAAATACTTTACATAAGCAACCATCTACCAGATGAACACAATCCACAGGTTATAAATTCAAACTGATTGTAGCTCAAACCAAGCTATTGCGAAAGTAACTTGGAATAAATCTACAGAAGTATTTCGTTTTAACGTTTATTCACCTCCGTTTTCGTCACACAACTTCATCAGAAACATAAAGGTCCTCCCCACAATACCTTATATAACCAAACCAATTAACAATTTAATTGGTTTCCTCATTTAAAGTGCATGCAGTCTTTAAAATTTTAAAAATATATACTAATAAACTTGTTTTTAATATTTGTGTAATGTGTAAAATTGTTATTAACATCCTTAAGGTTAAATACAAAAAGCCCCATGAATATGGGTAAAAATGCAATATAAATCAAATTTAAAATTCAATTTAAAATACTAGAGCTTCATAAATTAACAGTTGAAAAACAACAGGAGTGTTAAATATTCAAGGACTTGTTTTGTTAGAGTTTTGCTGCTCTTAGTTTAAGTACAGGTCCCAGGGAGATCATACCATTTAAACCTGGGGGCTTAGTTGCTTCGAGTGTAATTTGCCAAAAAAGCTCCCTGTATTCTAGAACAAAAAATTGAAACTTTGCTTTAGCACATTGTTTGGAATGTTTAAAAAGGGCATTACTTTCTTTACTAGTTCTCACTTCATACAGGTGTTCATATATTCTTTTTTTAAGAGGTCTCTCACTCTTACCTATATAAAATGAGTTACATACTGTACAAACAGCTAGATAAATAATTCCTTTAGTGTTACAATTGACAAATGCATTCATATACAACCTTCTGTTTCTTGCTTGTAAGAAATAACTGTCACCTACAGCTATATATGAACAATATTTACAGGCTCCACATTTAAATAGGCCTTTTTTCTTTGAAGAGTTGGATGAGCCAGAACCCTTATGACCTCTTTCTATTAAATTCTTAATAGTGTTACCCTTTTTATATACAAATTTCAATGGTTCGGTGAATATACACTCCAGGTCAGATATTTTGGAAAAATTTTCCCATTCATTGTGTATAATAATTTTAAACCGGTGATGTTTGTCCATCGTAGGTCATTACTACACCACTGTTGTAAGTCATTGTTGTCCTATGCTCACTAGCCATACCTATATAATTGTTGTTGTTACCTAAAATAGGTGCAAATCTAGAATCTCTACCTTTTATAACTTCTTGAAGGAGGTCATTAAAAAGTTGGTTGGGGTATCCCCTGTCCAAAAATTGAGTCCTTAACCATTCACATTCTTGCTTAAAATGTTCATTATCTGAAGACATCCTGCTAATCCTGACCAACTGGCCCTTTAGTACTCCTTTTTTCTGAAAATAAGGGTGTGAGCTGGTGTAATGCAGGTAAGAATTGGAAAAAGTTTCTTTCCTGAATACCCTTGATATAAATTTGTTCTCATTTTTAGTGATGGTGATATCCAAGTAATTGAGGGTATTCTTGTCAAAATTGTATGTAAAGTTAAAAAATTCAGTTGTACTATCCAAATAGTTGACCAGTTCAACAAATATACTCTCATCTCCTTTCCACAGAAAACAAAGGTTGTCCAAGAATCTCCCATAAAGTAGCCAATGTTCCTTGTACATAGAGTTAACCAAAAACTTGTTCTCCCAATAAGCCATAATTACATTTGCGTAGGTGGGGGCACAAGGTGCCCCCATTGCTACGCCCTTTACCTGTTTGAAGTATTCCCCTGAGAAGTAGATGAAATTGTTCTTTAATATAACCTCCATAAGGGTTAAAACTGTTCTAAATTCATTATTATTTAGTTCTTTATATTCTTATGTAATTATGGCTTATTGGGAGAACAAGTTTTTGGTTAACTCTATGTACAAGGAACATTGGCTACTTTATGGGAGATTCTTGGATGACCTTTGTTTTCTGTGGAAAGGAGATGAGAGTATATTTGTTGAACTGGTCAACTATTTGGATAGTACAACTGAATTTTTTAACTTTACATACAATTTTGACAAGAATACCCTCAATTACTTGGATATCACCATCACTAAAAATGAGAACAAATTTATATCAAGGGTATTCAGGAAAGAAACTTTTTCCAATTCTTACCTGCATTACACCAGCTCACACCCTTATTTTCAGAAAAAAGGAGTACTAAAGGGCCAGTTGGTCAGGATTAGCAGGATGTCTTCAGATAATTAACATTTTAAGCAAGAATGTGAATGGTTAAGGACTCAATTTTTGGACAGGGGATACCCCAACCAACTTTTTAATGACCTCCTTCAAGAAGTTATAAAAGGTAGAGATTCTAGATTTGCACCTATTTTAGGTAACAACAACAATTATATAGGTATGGCTAGTGAGCATAGGACAACAATGACTTACAACAGTGGTGTAGTAATGACCTACAACGGACAAACATCACTGGTTAAAAATATTATACACAATGAATGGGAAAATTTTTCCAAAATATCTGACCTGGAGTGTATATTCACCGAACCATTGAAATTTGTATATAAGAAGGGTAACGTAACACTATTAAGAATTTAATAGAAAGAGGTCATAAGGGTTCTGGCTCATCCAACTCTTCAAAGAAAAAAGGCCTATTTAAATGTGGAGCCTGTAAATATTGTTCATATATAGCTGTAGGTGACAGTTATTTCTTACAAGCAAGAAACAGAAGGTTGTATATGAATGCATTTGTCAATTGTAACACTAAAGGAATTATTTATCTAGCTGTTTGTACAGTATGTAACTCATTTTATATAGGTAAGAGTGAGAGACCTCTTAAAAAAAGAATATATGAACACCTGTATGAAGTGAGAACTAGTAAAGAAAGTAATGCCCTTTTTAAACATTCCAAACAATGTGCTAAAGCAAAGTTTCAATTTTTTGTTCTAGAAGTGGTAGATGTTGACCCTAGAGGTGGGATGTGGGAGACCAGGGTAGAATACAGGGAGCTTTTTTGGCAAATTATACTCGAAGCAACTAAGCCCCCAGGTTTAAATGGTATGATCTCCCTGGGACCTGTACTTAAACTAAGAGCAGCAAAACTCTAACAAAACAAGTCCTTGAATATCTAACATTCCTGTTGTCTTTCAATTGTTAATTTAAGAACCTCTGGTATTTTAAATTGAATTTTAAACTTGATTTATACTACATTTTTACCCATATTCATGGGGCTTTTTGTATTTAACCTTAAGGATGTTAACAATAATTTTATACATTATATAAATAGTAAAAACAATTCTACTAGTATATTTTTAACATTTTAAAGACTGCATGCACTTTAAATGAGGAAACTAATTAAATTGTTAATTGGTCTGGTTATATAAGGTATTGAGGGGAGGATCTTTATGTTTCTGATGAAGTTGTGTGACGAAAACGGAGGTGAATAAACGTTAAAACGAAATACTTCTGTGGATTTATTCCAAGTTACTTTCGCAACAGCTTGGTTTGAGCTATAATCAATTTGAATTTATAACCTGTGGATTGTGTTCATCTGGTAGATGGTTGCTTACGTAAAGTATTTTTTCGAACAGCTCAGTATTGAGAGGAACTAATTTTATACGTGAGGCTGCAAGTGCCAGTGGTTCCATTTGTGTCCGTTTACTCTTATTATTAAGTAATATAGTTGCTTAGTTTAGCAGAAGCATTTTAGAAAGGAATGGAAATGAAAATCAGACCAGACGTAGATGAGAATCAGATGGCAATGGAAACTGCCAGAAAGAATATAAAGGAAAGAAACAGAAGAAAAGGAAAGAAAATTGGAAAGTCTACAAAAATAGTGGTTAAGTATAGAAAACTTCTGGAACAACCACATCATGACCAAGACTTGATGCAGTAGTAGTTAAGAAGAGGCAAAATTTAAACAAGAAGTTAAAAGGCTAATAATGGCAGCCCAAGATAATGGCTATGTACCCATTAGTTTACAAAGCCTATAGAAAAAGTGGGAGAAACAGACCAATGCAGGTTTTGTAAAGCTGGACTGAAAACAGTTGCTCATTTCACTGCTGGTGTACTGCACTTGTGGATGAGGGTCTGTATACAGAAAGGCACAACAATGTGGAATGAATGTTGCACTGAGGATTGTGCATACACCACAATATACAAGTAGTGAGAGACATTTGAAATGAATGACAAAACATTATTGGCAACGATGAAGTTTGGATCACATGGGATAACTCCGTACTAACAGTTATTAAAAAAGATGCAAGAAAAACAGTAGTCCAAGAAAAAAGACAAAAATAGTGTTTATTATTGAAATTGCTATACCTAGTGATTACAGCAACTGATGTACTGAGAGACACAACATCAAAAAATACTAGGATCTGCAAGGAAAATGGGAGCAATGCGGGAGAAACAGTCAGAGACAGTTCCAGCATTACTAGGAGCAACAGAACTAATAGAAACTAATTTACAAGCATGCTCAAATGTGCTACCAGTGCATGCAACCCCATATGGACTGCAGAAGGAGGCAATTCTGGGTACACTGTGGATGCTGACAAAAGCATTCTTGGCAAAAATCAAAGACTGAAGCAATACTAATCTCATGCACTTCTATCACACTCTGACTTAGGGATGTGCCATTTCTGTCATGGTATTAGAAACCCAGAACATCTGGAGATATTAAAAAAGGGTGAAAATACATAGCCATGAGGCTATCTAGTGCAGACGTTCTACCTGAAGGGTGGACTGGTGAATACAGGCATGATAGCCAGCATGTCCTTCATGCCTTCATTTTCCCCAGACAGAATGAAGGATAAGCATGTAAGGCATCAGACTTCTAAGGATTAAATCTTCAAAAAAAAATAGAACACTGCAAGCTGTCTCAGAAGGACTGTGGGGGATGGCTCACACTACAAACAACTGCTCATGTACGTGGCACCAGGGTTACCCCACTCTGGCTCAGGAAACCTGCAGCACAGCTCCATCTTTATATAGAGCTCAATATCTGTGGGCAGTCTGGTTTCCCAAAAGATACGGTCTGCAGTACTTAGTCCCACATAGATGTTGAACTGCTGCTTTTCCAAAACTTGCCTTTGAGTTCAATGGGATTCCTTGTTAATTCAGCCTTGTACACTGGCTAACCTTGGCTGGAGGTGGTATATATACTACTGGGGAAAATTTGGCCAGTGTGCGACACACTCAGGAGTGTAATATCCCCCTAATGCTGTACTGTAGTGTCTGGAATCCATCCACCTGGACTAAGAGTAGACCCACAGCTTTCTTGTCTTCCAGCACCAATGACAAGTATGTTACCCATTGCTCCAGTGACACTGATAAAATCCCTTGCTTTGAGAATATTTGCTGGCATTAGCTTCTGTAATTCATTATGTAACTTGCCTAGAAAATCTGTACAACCACTTGAAAGGAGCATACTCTGACCCAACAACCATGTATTGAATTTTTCACAGAATTTTTCGTGGAATTATTCTGCCTGATTTATCTTGTACTTCATCAAAAACTAGTTAATATCAGCTGCAGTAGTGCAGCAGTTAGCATTGTCACCCCACAGCAAGAGGTTCTCAGGTTCAATTCTCAGCTGGGGTGCCTTCTGTGCAGAGTCTGCATGTCCTCTCTGCAGTCTTGTGGGTTTCCTCTGAGTGGTCTGGTTTCCTCCCAAACACCAAAGACATGCAGTAGGTGCAATGGACATTCTAAATTGGCCATAGGTGCAAGTGTATCTGCAAATGAGTGGTACACATGAGCTACTGTGGCAGGGTTAGCCACCAAGTGGTGTAAAGCTTGGCTTTAGATGATTGTCACTATTGAAGTGACACACTGACCCCATGTGCAAAATGGGAATAAAGGGGTTGAGGATGGATGGATGGAATATCTACCCCATCTGTTGTTATTTGAATTAACATAGACTTGAAGTGCAATGAGCACCATGCTTATTCTCCAGATCTAGGAAGGAGAATAAGCACTTTTCTGAAACAGCACCACAGAAAATTCCAGTAATAAGCATTAATGTCATGAAACAAAGTGATTTGCAACAGGACTAGCAACAGCACTATGCATTGTGTTTCAGTTATGTGCTTGCTTTTTTACCTGAATTACAAGAGTAACATACTCCATAAACAGCAGCCTTAGTATATCAACTCTGTGATTCAGTTGGCTTAAAAATGTGACCATTGAAAGAATGTTCATTAACAAAGTCTTTATATGTATAAAATGGGCACCTCTGCACATGTTCAACTTCCCAGAAACATCAATAGGATCTGTAAATAAGCCCAAATGGACAGCTCTGTTCAGAAGGTTTGAGGCGTTACTATGGGAGACAGTATTGGCAAAAATTCAAACTAGAATATCATTAGTGATGCTAATATGCCAATGCTTTTGTCAGAATTCTAGCTATGCTATCAACTAAGGGAACAGTATGTAACAAAGAAGATATCCTCTTTATACAGATCCTGTGAAGCTTCTTTATACAGATCCTGTGAAGCTTGGCCATTGTAGGATTACCTCATATGGAAACCAGTGTATATATTAGCCACTTTTTTAAAGGTAATTGTAGATTCTGTTCTGTGTATCCCCTTTGACTATTCTAGACAAAGTGGCATAGGCTTCATGAAATTATTAGTTTTTTCTTCAGAGCACAATCTTCTAACTTCCTATCAGTGAACATGACTCTTTTGGGGCCAGATTTCCACAGCCTGGGAACTTGCAGGTACTTCCTGTTGAAATCATATTATCCCAGTTCTGTGTGATCTCCACTTGTTGCTAGTTTGGCCTCATTTTGACTTTAATGTTTCAGTTTTATTGTACTGATCCACAAAAATTCTGGATCTCCCTATCAGATGGCGCTTGTCTCCTCACTGCAGCTAATGGAGGTTCCTAGAGTACATTTGGAAGCATCTGCTGCTTGCTGTTTTTTTTTAACACCTTTGTTGAATTATCACTTGTGACATAGGCATTTACATTTATATAAAACTAATCAAACTATTAACAAGTTAAAAATTAACAAACATTGTGCTTAACATATATTGCTATATATCGTATAACCTAAGCAACATTACATACATTATTCAATTCCTGTCCCCTTTTTTAAACAAGAAACATCTTTATTAAACCATCACTTATGACATAAGCAATCATGCATTTATATAAATGAAAACAAACTACACTGACACAGTCCTAGTTGCAAGTATTTTATATCACAAACTATGCTGACACACTCCTAGTTGCAAACATTATACATCACTTATAACCTACCCAATCATTTTCAGTCAAATATTGCATAGTTCATTTAAGTCCTGCCTTCTTTTAAACTTCATTCCTCTCCTGTATGTATTGTTCCCACAATTCCTATTTTTTCCTATGTAGTTTACTCCTACCTTTTGCTAAAGATCTCAATTCCAGTTGTTTTATCTCTGTTACTATATTCACTACTTCTAATATAGTTGGTTTAGATTTTGATTTCCATTTTCTAGTAATTGCTTTTTTTGGCAGCCACAATAATTAGAGACAGCAACCTTCTCTGTCAATTGGTAAAAGAGTACCCCTGGCTGCATAGTTTTAAAAAATCCCTAAAACCTATGTTTTTTTTGGAGGACAGGGGCTCTGAACCTCATAATGACCATCAAGTATCCCCTTTTATCACCACATTGACAAGTTTTCCTCTGAGAGGTGATAACCCACTGGACTATTCATTCCCCACAGAGGCAAGAGTTAGGTGCCAACAGCAGTACTATCATCCAGCGTGATGAATGGGAATTTTTTTGGTTTATGCACCTAATTCCCTGCCCTAGGTCTGAGTGACTTCCCCAAGCAGCATGTGCACTCTTCCACAATTCTCTCCCTGGGCTGCAATATGCTCTGTGTGCAAATGCAATCTGCCAAAACCTCCCTGACGAACCAATCCACGGCTCCTGTTCCCCCTCCTCACACAGTATGTGATCCAATAATTGTCATTCCTCTCCCACCTCCCCATGCAAGCTTCATAAAGGGTTTAAATTTCCAGGTAGGCAAAACAATGCAGGACAGAGAAGTCCATGTAATAAAACATGTTAAGGCAGAAGACTGAGACTGGACCAATGAGTGTGTAAAGAAAAAATCTAATGCCCAGATAACATTTAGTGGGAGATTTATAGCAAAATTATTCATATCTACGCATTGTAAATGCATCTTCCTTTAATAATCTTGGGCAATTGCAAAACAGTAAGAAACAAGGAGTGCTTCAGATTGAGAAAGCAGGGAGGTGGAGAACAGCAGGCAATAGGCACGCAGATACCTATATTGCTGATGCATTATGTACCCATTAATGAAGTTGAGGGGAAAATGAAGACAGTCAAGAATTTCACTTGAAGTAGCATATTATTCACTAGTATTAGTACAACTGAACTGAGGAGAGAGGAAAGAGAGGAAAGAGCAATGGGTTCTGGGATAAAAAACAAGGCAGGAGACATCAAAAGATCAGAGTGAAATGAGACAATGGTTTAGCATGTAGAGATGAAAAGTAAAGATGATAGAGAGAAAAATGTGAAGGTTAGGACAAAATGAAGAAAGCATCGGGAATACAAACAAGAATTCCCCTTTAAGAAGAAGAAAAACATAAAGAGAAGAGCATTAGGAAGGAAATTGAGTGGGATATACAGAATACCATAGAGCAGGACTGGAAAATGGCAAAATACATCTTGGATTACTAGAAGACACATTGGGAAATTATTTAGTGAAACAGTTTACAGGTAATTGATCATTTGCAAATGTAGCTGTAATTACAAGTAGCAGAGACAGTGGTATACCAGGTTTTCTATGTGGATTGCAAAGACTTTTAATGGATTATATGAAACCACATGCAAAATAGGAAAGGGTGAGAAAAAATACCGTACAGAGTATGTTTTAATGCAAAGCAATTATTTCAAAAATAAAAATCAAAGGGAGAAATTATTACACCTTGTTTTTTCACAGAGGCTGGAACTTCTAATCTGGGCACAATGGAAGATATTTAAAACATATATAGTCCTCAGAATTGAAGAACAAGAGTGGGGTGACCATACCAGAGGTGAGGGTGACTTAATAAAGTGGACTGATGCTTCCACAAGATTCATTCTGATAATATTCCTAAACTACAAAATGAGTCATGACAAGATGTCAACAGTTATCCATTATTTTATGAATGAATGGATGGATGTCCTTGTGTCCTCTTGCCTTCTTTCTGTTTTGCCCAAATCTTCTTTACCAAATTGCCATTTACTTTCCTGCTGAAATTTACCTAACCACTGTAATTTGTTCTCCTTGACCTTCTCTGCAACTAGACAATTTTGTTTTCTACTCTGATGTGCGATAAAAAGACAAGAAATTTCATGTTGAGAGGCTAATATTAGTCTTCCTGCAGGGACTGATCTTTATCAAAGCCGATACAGCTGAAGCTGGTGAGAAAATATTAAAATATATGAACAGAAGGAGTCTTATAAGTGACTCTTTTGTTACTCAAGTATTGACCTCTGAGATGATTCCTTGAAAGAGTGAAGAGTACTCCAAACGAAAGCCATTATGTTTAGTCTACAGATAAGCTGCACAGTTTCTCTAACAGGAGAAACACATTAATCCATGGATCCTTGAGACAGATGTATCCCTGTGATCACTCTGCCATGGCAGTTGTCTTCCATAGTTTGGGAATTTTCACATGGTATAACATACATTTTCTACATTCCTAGTCAGTTATTAAAAATGTTTCTTCATTGCATCAGCAATTTATTTGTTTGTTATCTGGATGACATTGCTGAGGATTCAAAACACATTGGTGGAGTATGACTGTCAAAGGTTATTAAACTGCTAGGTGTGCTAATTCTGAAAGAATCTTCTCAAACCCATTATTACGGAACTTGCAAAAGCATGTAAATGTATTACTACGTCCTGGGATAAGCTAATCTCATCAGAAAATAAGACAAAGTGGCAACAATCAGTATGCAATCATAAGGTGACCCAATGGCACAGACAGCCAGGGCATTCTTCTGTGCGGCCAGTGACTTGAGATCAAGAATGGGTTCTGTCCACTGGTAGGGCTACTAGGGATGACAGGATGAGGTAGCAGATGGCCAGTTGTCCTAGCCAGGGGGAAATGGCTGGAAGAGCACCTCTGTCTGTAACTCCAATGGGACAACAGAGGCCTTGCAGATCAGCACTGCAAGGGGAGGAGTGATGTACATGCTGACATCACTGCAAATCAGACCTCCAGGATAAGGGTTGTGATCAACCATCCACAGGATGATGGCTTCCAGTTTCTGCTCCATGGATCTCTAGAGGATCCTCACTCTCAGGCTCTAGGAATTCTGGCACAAGGTCAACTCCCTGATAACTTGGAGGGGCTTACCAAATAATGGGACATATTCATAATCATCTCTGACTTTTTAATTTCTCCAATTCTTTTGGGTTTCTAATACCCTGATGGGAATAGACCCCACTCCTATGTCAAAGTATGATTAAAGTTCATGAAATTAGTATTGTTTCAATCTTTGATGTCAGCCAGTAATGCTCTTCTCAGCACCGCAATGTGCCCAGTAATGACTCCTTCTGCAGTTTTTCTATGGAGTTACATGTATTGGTAACATATCCAAATACGATTGTAAATTCTTTTTTATAAGACCAGTTGCTCCTACTACTATTGGAACTGTCTGGGTATCTTTTTTCCACATTGCTCACATTTCTGCCTGCAGTTCCTGATATTTTATGACTTTGTGTCTCTCTGTATGCAAGACACTATAATCACTGGGTGTGGCAATTTCAGTGATCAATGCTACTTTTGTCTTCTTTTCTTGGACCACTATATCCAGTTTTCTAGCATCTATCGTTTGGATTGTTGGTAATGGGTGATCCCATGTGATATAAACTTCATAATTTTCTATGATGCTTTGTGGCTCATGTTTCCAGTGTTTTTCAGCCACTTCAATACCATAATGTTTGCACAATCCCCAGTGCAACAGTCTCTCCACATTATTATGCCTTTCAGTATACAGTCCTTCTGCCATTAGTGTGACGCAACCAGCAACAAGGTGAGTGACTGTTTCCAATTCGGTTTTACAAAACCTACATTTGTCTGTTTCTCCCACATGTTCAATGGACTTTGTAAACCAGCGTGTATGTAGCCCACTGTCTTGGGCTGCGAATATTAACCTTTTATTTCTTGGTTTGAATTCACCTCTCCTTAACCATTCCTGCGTTCTTTCCTGATAAACATGAGGTTCTTCCAGAAGTTTTCTATACTTACAACTATATTTATGTTTTTCTATATTTCTTGCCTTCTCATCTGATCCTTCACCTTATATTCTTTATTTTGTTTTTTCGCACATTCAGTTGCTGCCTTGTTTTTATCTACTTCTGGTTTGATTTCCATTCCTGCTTGACGTCGATATGCTTCTGCTAAATTAAGCAGAGAAGTCATCTTAGATTTATTCTCCTCATGTTTCAAAACCTTCACTACATTTGGATCTTGTGAGGTCAGTAGATATGTGTGGAGTCCCATGATTGCAGATCTATACATGTAATCAATTTCAAGGAGGGCCATCCCTCCTTCAGAACGGGGAATATATAATCTTGGTAAACACTGATTTTTGTAAATCATTTGGTGAGCATGAAGCATCCTTCTTGTTTTAATATCTAATCTATCCAACACTTTTTGGGGCCAGTCAATCACTCCAAAACTGTAAGTTAGGAAAGGAACAGCAAATTGATTTATAGCTTGGATCTTGTTCCTAGATGTCAATGCTGTTCTCAGGATTAATTTAAATCTTCTAAAGTATTCCTTACTGAGTTTTATTCGCATTTGTTCATGTTTTATTGCTGATTCTTCATCAGTTCCAAGTATTTATACACTTCCTCTTGCTCAACTTCTTTTATATCATATTCTTGTCCCAAACTGATATTTTTCTGGTGCTGCAGTTTTCCTGCTTTAAAGGTTGCCTTTGCACATTTATCAAGACCAAATGACATTCTAATATCATCTGAAAAAGTTTTGACAATCTGCCGCTGTGCTTTCAGTTCCTCATCTGATGAGCTATACAGTTTTAAATCATCGACAAAGAGAAGATGAGAGGTAATTAGACTTTTCTAGGACCCAAATTATAGCCATGGTCTAAGCTGTTTAAGTAAACAGCTTAATGGATTAATGGCAAGGCAGAATAGCAACAGGGACAGAGAGTCACCCTGGAATATACCCCTTTGAATTTTTATCCCTGGGATAATAATCTGTCCTTTATCATGGCTTAAATGCAAAGTGGTCTGGCATTGTTTCATGGTTACTGTAATGTAGTCAATCAGTGTAGGGTGTATCTTATACATTTTTAGCACTTTTTATCCATGAATGTGGGATACTATCAAATGCTTTTTTTAGACAATCCATGCCATACTTACATTCTTCGCCTTTTTACCGTTCTCCACTATAACTTTATTTAACAACAAATGATCCTTTGTTCCATATGACTTTTTTTATTGCCCTTTTGTTCTACTGCCATAATTCAGTTTTCTTCTAAATGACTATAAACTCTGTTGGCATCAATTCCCGTGTATAGTTTATGCATCGTTGGAAGGCAAGTTATTGGTCTATAATTTTTAGGGTAGCTTGCAGGTTCACTGTTAAGTAAGGGCATTGTTTTGCCTGTTGTTAGCCAGGTCGGTGTCTGTTCGGGGTTTGCATATAAATAGTTCTTACTTATGGCTAAATCTTCATGCAAAGATGTTAATACTTTTAACCAAAAGTTAGGTACTGCATCTGGGCCTGGGGTTTTCCAGTTGAAGGCTTTTCTTGACTTTGCCTCAGTCTCTGTGGCTGTTATTTCATCCAATTTCATATCCTGTTCCTTTAAACTTCTTATTCTTTCTTTTACTTCTATCCATTTAGCATCTTTATTTTCCACAGGATCCTCATAGGTTCTTCTCCAAAATGTATCTACTTCCTCTTTTTTGTCGGTCTTTCAATTCCTTTTACCTTATTTCCCAATTCTCTTCAAAACTTTTTTGGTTCATCAATAAATTGCTTAATAATTATTTTGTACTTTTCCCTTATATTTATTTATTTTTCCGCCTGTGCTGTAATTTTTAGTTTATTTGTGATAGTGCAAGATAGATAGGTCTGTTCTAATACTGTGCATTGCTTTAATCACATGCATCTTTCTTAGTATTTGTGTTGATTTTTTCTCTCTTCTATAATCTTCTAACAGTGACACTTCTTGTCTTAGTAGCTTTATAGTTTTCTCTATTCGATACTTCCATGATGGTATTCGATTTCTCCCCTTCCTTTCCCTCACTACCCAGTGATCTTGTGGTAGAACTTTATCAGTTATTAATTTAGCACAGTAGTGCATCCTGTTCACTTCTGTTATATCACATGGATCTCTATGGACAGTCCTAATTACTGCATTCATTTGCTTTATCAGACTTACTTTTTGGGTTTTATTGACCTTCTGCAGTCTATATCTCTCATTGATCTTAATATATCTAACCATGTCCATTAAATCAATCAGCACTTCTCTTATCTCATTTTCTTCTAAACTGAGGGCACATCCATTGTTTTCCATTTCCTGCGGACATTCTATAGAAAGTTCTGTAGCATCTTCCTGTGGCACATTCTCTTCAATTTCATCCTGTGCCATCCGTTGCTCTGTCATATAAGAACTCACTGGCCTATCACTCCTCAACATTAACTGTGTCAGAGTTTCCATAGTTTCCTGTTCCTTCCCTTGCTGTCTAGCTTCAAGTAAACATTCATACTGGTTTCCTGTGGAAGGCTCCAAAATATCTTGATATGGTACCTGACCAATTGCTTCATGTTCCACTGGTTTCCCCTTATTTTGGATATACATTGCTGTATCCTGTTGTGGTGCTTTCTGCATTTGATTTTCTACACTGAAGCCTTCTCTTTGCAGCTGCTCCATAACCTCAATTTTATCTGTATGGAGCTACTGATGTACACAGAGGGAACAGATAGGATGTGTGGAATAATAACTGGAAAATAGGGTGCTTTCTATCGAGTATTGTCCAGTCTAACTGAATTAAATGAAAAAACTTTTGCTGGCAGTGGAGTTTTCTTTTTTCTCCACTACTGTGCAACCCCAGAGTAGGTATATTTAAGCTCAAGAGTGTGTGTGGTGTCCCTCCACCCCCACATAGGGGGTGCAGGGTGTTTGCCCCCTGCAAAAAAAGTTACTACAGAGGTTCAGAGAAAAGTTGTTTCTTTCATTCATGTTCAATCAATCAGCATTCAATGAAAGTGCTATCAATCAATTGACATACCAGGAGGGATAGTGGCAAGTTCAGAAGGAAGAAAGATTTAAAAAAAAAGTTTGTGATAATTTGTTGACAGAAATTAGCCTACCAGTAGGAATAATCTGGACAACTAAGCATAAAAGCTATGGTCTGGATTCAGGGTCTGCTTTGATGAGATATAGCACTAGAAGTGGTAAATATTGAAGAACTGAGAATTTATGGTTTCAGTACACTCTTCTTTCAATATTGGATGAATCAATCCATGGGTAAGGAAAAGTGCTGTAATGAGTGTTGTCTTTTTACTATTATTCTGCTTTTTATGCCTTAGTGGGTCCCCAATCCTATGTTGCCCATTCATTTTCTTCCTCTATTTTCTGTTAGTTAAAAAAAAAGTTAAATAATTAATAAAAAAGAATGGAACCATTGTTGATTTTAACCATTAACATAGTATTCTCTATTTAGACAGGAACCACAAGGAAACTATTTAAGTTATCTAAATGTCTTAGAACTGGTCAGGACTTTGTACTCCATTTTTGTTAAACATTTTGACCACTTCTAACTTAGACAATTCCAGTTTTTTTAGTGAACAATGGTAAACCTCTAGCATGCTCCATGGCACAGAACGATGAAGCCCTGACTATAATACAGCCAACTAAGGTTCAGTTTTCTGCCTGTATAGAGGAAGCACCAGGTGGGATAAGTTGTTAATGAACAGTTGGTACCAGCTTCCCCATCTTGGTGCAAAGGTGGTGATGTAGTCACAACAGTTCAGCATCCTCTGGGGGAAGTCCTGGAAATGTATTCAGAATGAACAGGGATTTAGGAGAGTTCAGCACTTTCACCAAGCATCATGGGTGTGCTGATGCATGCATTCTCTATAGGGACAACCTAGCAAGGCCTTGTTGTACTTCTGTCTGCCAACACAGAGAGATTCTAGAGGCCCTGTAAAGTCTTCTAGCCCTCTGTAAGGTGACACATGTGACTGAGGACTGTAACCTCTCCATCCTGGTTTCCTCCAAAGAGATAGGAAAGGAGAAAGTAATCTAGCCAGGAAAAGGCTCAGTGTTTACTTAAATACATAAGAGCTTTGCAGTTTCTGAATGTAGTTTTTTATTTTTTGCAGTTTATGTTGTCCATTTGAAACTAGGTTCAGTTAAAATTGATTCAATGACCATTAATTTTAATAAAATGTCAAGCATATATGGGAGATGATGTTTTGTGGTGGCTAGCTGTGTGATAATATACAAATTACAAAAACTAGCTGTTTAAATGATGTCCAATTTCAAGTTTATTCCATCAATCAAACAGTTGTTACAAAAGTAGAACATGTCAAGTTCTAATCAGTCTAAATGCTCATATTATAATCACGTTTGCTTTTTTTCACTTTTTCTTATACTACAGTTTTGTCTAATTTTTATTGGAATATAAACTTTTCCCAGTTCTACAATTGTATGATGATCATATTTTTGACTGTAACATCACACAATTTTTCCTGTATTGTAGTCCATGAAATACTTTTAACATTGTGCTACAATCTGTTGAAGTAAGGCAGCTCTAAACTCTCTAAATGGTGTACATTCTAACAAATCATGGATGTGATTTTCTTCAACTTCTTTTCCACATATGCAGGGTGAAAAATATTTCATCCATTTTTTTTGAGGATATTGTTGTTATAAGTTTTAAAGTTATACTTTGTACAGTTCTTTCACATTGTTGTTGGTATTTTCTAAAGATCTGATAGATATGAATCACTTAAAGAAACAGCTTTTAGTTGATACTGTCAAGACACCCCTCCTATTTGTTTGCTTTGATTATTTTGGTTGATAGTTATACTTCTTTAACTAAGGTTCCTTTTCAGGATTACCTCCTTTAATAGTTTGTTTTCAGATATGACAATTTAAGTATCCTAATGTTTAGCATTGCTTCTTTGCTTGTCAGATTAAACTCTTAAGTATGTATAACAGAAAATGATTTCATTAAGCTAAATAAATATTGTAGAAGTTTTCAAAAAGTTTACTATTTTTAGTTTGACCCCGTATTTCAACCCATACATTATGCCATTATTGATTTTAGAATTAACAGCAGTAAGTAAATATGATATCTGTTATCTGGTAGTCACTCTGAATGTTATCATAACAATGCAGTTCATCTACAGCGTTTGTGTTTACATTTTCAGTTGTTGCAAATGCAATTTCCATGAATTATTGCTTTGGTGTATCAGTCCTAAATACTCACAGTTTTGTAACAACTTATACCTGCAAATTATTTAAATATAATTTTGTTCTTTGAAATTGAAAAACATTAATTTGTTCTTATCTGTGTAAATTTTAAATTGCATTCTCCTGCTAATTCCTCAAACTTAATTAGCTATATTTTTAGGACAGAAACACAATATTAAAATCAGGAATTTATCAGTGAAACTGATGACAGGACATTTTTCTCCAACCTTTTGGCATGTCTATTTTTGAATCTGAGATCATTTATATTGTTATGCATATGTATATTATGAACATGCATTTGCCCTCATTCCTTTTCTAACCAAATAACAGTTGGTGTGATCTCCTGTTGCTGTTATTCTTACTTTGCCTGACTTTTATAGTAAAATTCTATTATAATATCAGGTTTCTTGTTTAACACTTTTTCCATTATATTCCATAATTTACTTCTGTCAAGGTTGCTAAAGTCCATTTCTAAACAAAGTATATTACAAATAAATGTTTTCTAAATTCTTCACATGCTCATAGGTTAGTACTAGGCTAACTGCCATTTTAAGCCTAGCCAATTATCACATTTAAAAAGCTCTACTACTGTCAAGATTATATCACCCCACAGGGGGATCCCTGTTGGTCTAGTGGTTAGGATTTGGTGCTCTCACGTGGGACTCAAACACACAATCCCTGGTTTAGGAGGCCACTGCCTTTTTTCATTATATGACTGGAGTCTAGTTGTTGAAACAAAACACTTTGTTGAGATTCCATATGAACAGGCAAATTAACATTTTGATATACATATTATTTTTATATATTTTTCTACTCTTGAAGCATTATTGATTTGTTTTAGAAAAATGTCTAATAGTGTGATTCATTGATAACTTTTGGAGTCTTTTATATCCTCATTGTTATAAATGAGGACTATTACCACATTTTCCATGTCTCTTAAAACTCCAGAATTTCTGTCCATTTTTTTAAATTCATGATGCAAAACTTCCACATAGTCAAGTAGAACCATTTTGTTTAATTGGTCACTTAGTCCAGGGGCTTTATTGTTTTTCAGTTTTGTATTCCCATTTTACAATTCTCACTACAGTAAATGTATTGCTTGCCAATCTTGCCAATCTTTTTAAATGCTGTGGTAAACCAACTGATGGTTTATTTTATGTACATAATGTCATTTGCTGCCAGCTATCATTTGTCTGCTTAACATTTAAAATTACTTCCCGTCTTCATTAAGATTGTTGTATTTTTTCTTCTTAATCTCTTATTAATAATCACTTCATTTTCAATTAATTCATAGTCTTTTGATCTATTGCTTTGATACATTTCTTAACTCAGTTTCAAAGAGTCTGCATATTTTCATAGCAAGAATCCAACAAAAGTGCCCAGCCGATATAATAGACAAATAACCAAGCAAAACTGGCTAAAAGGAGCAGACCAAGAAATTTAAGAAAGCCGTTTTATTTTATTTGATTAAAAGTTAAGCACTTTCATCCGTGCTCTTCAGGACTTCATCAGAACTAAAACATTAAATAATACCACATCACTATATAACCAGCATTCATTTAAAACAACTAATAGTCAACATGAATCAATTGAAATTCTCACAAACTAATTTACTACTTACTGTTTCATTAAACCTGATGTTACTTTAAAGAAGCAGTCTTGTGTTGACACTGCATTCTAACTGCAGTGGTGTAAAACCACCTATATGATAAAATTAATACAGTTCTGCAGTTATTAATAATATTGGTATAAAATGAGAAGTTAAAATTAATATTAGCAAAATTTTACAATTTGGCTGCCCTCAACTTCAATAAACTACCTACTGAGAAAGCTTTATTCAGTCCTGGCTTTTCACCAGCATCTAACCTCACCTACCATAAAAAAATGTCTGCTCCTTTTAGTCGTTTCTGCATACTACATCTTGTTGATCTGTCAGTTCCAATTTTTGCTATGTACTCCAGCAGCTCTGACTCTAGTTTTGACTTTATCATTCAGACTTTCCTTTTCCTGGACCATACCTCTCAGATTATTGAAGTTGTTAGTCTATCTACCTCAATGTTCAGCTTCTTCTTATTCCCCATGTGCTGCCATGACCATTATCTTGTCTGTACTCCATTTCATCCCATGTGCCTTCAGTTTTCCATTCTAGTCCTCTATCATTTGCTGAAATTCCACTTGGTTATATATACTCATAGCATTCTTCATTCAGCTATATGTTCCCCAATTAATATTTAGGCTTCCTTATTTGTTGGTAATTTTACATTTTCC
Source organism: Protopterus annectens (assembly GCF_019279795.1). NCBI lineage: Eukaryota > Metazoa > Chordata > Ceratodontiformes > Protopteridae > Protopterus > Protopterus annectens. Next base: position 841,169,575 of record NC_056732.1, read on the forward strand.
CAAATCTCTTTGACCATTTCTGCAGTAATGTCTTGTTTTGATTCTGGATACTTCTTTTCTCCTATGTCTTGACAACATTTTACTATGGTTTATACCTCTTCCAGCCTGTGTAAAATCTCTTTAGATGATAAGTTCTTATTTTCCAGTGTTTTTTTCTATAAACTTTACTGTTTTATATCTTTTTTTTTTTGCTTTTCCTTCTCATATTTTCAGTTTTACAGTAAGAAATAAGTGATCATTAGCACCTCTTATTTGAATCTCCACCTGATACCCACCTATTTTGTATTTGACTATAAGATAATTTACTACTAACCTGTAATTTCTGATAAAATGCAAGAATATTGAAATCTGACTTTTCTATAGAACTAAAAAGTTTACATAATATTTTATACATTTTTTAACAGTTCCGTCCATTATCTATTTATCTTCATATCTTCTGACTTCATGTTTTTCTTTTTTTCTTATATTACTATAAACATTCTGGTATATTCCTGCTTCTATATAAAAATCACCTAATACTGTTACCTTGTTGTTTTTATTCTTTGATATATTACCATTTGTTGCATTATCCAAATCATCCCATGCCTTTATAGCCATTCCATCGCTGGGTCTTACAGGTGTAACACATACAATTAGGAATTTAAATTTCTGATCATAGTTTTAGAGTTATTAAAATCAATGCTTTTTTTTTTGATTAGTCAAGAACATAAATTATTTATTTCAACCAAAGTTAATATTTTTCTAGCTGCTTGGCTGAAATATGTTTCCTTTTTTCTCTTCTCTCATACTTTTCAAACTCTTGAATTGCTAGCATTCTATCTTCTACTATCAAGGTTCCCTGAAAACTGAGTGTTTCAAATTTCTCAGTATAATGCAAAAAATCATTGTACATTGACTTACATTTTAAATCAGCAATATTCCAAGATATCATTTTTCCATCCTGTTCTTGTTCTATGAACTCACTATTATAATTTAGTCAATTGTTTAATTATTTATCCACTGTACTTTATGCATTTGTATCATTATCAGACTTTTTAAATTTGCAGTCAGTTCTATATTCATATAAGTATACCATACATTTATTTACATTGTTTCTTACACTTTCTACTGAAGCAATATCATTCATTTGAATTTATTTTTGTAAAAGTTTTTCATAGAGAGACTTCAGTGGGTTTTTCAACTTCCAATAAGTTTATTTGAACATTTTAGGAGCATTTTACAGGGAAATTAGAATTAACCCCTCCTTTTATTATAACCTGTAGATCTTCTTTAGCCATATTACACCAAACATTCCAAATTCCCTTCCCATGACAGTTTTCTTTCTCTCTGCCTGTCTCTCTTATAATAGTAGCCTTTTCTCTCTAACCTGTTTTATTTATTTTGTTTTCTTCTTCTTTAATGAGTTTATAATCAAAATTCTCTTTTTTCTCATTGATATCTTTCACCTGTAATTGTTCTCATTTTCAAACATTATTTCTTATTTCTACAGCCAAAATGGTTGTATCTTCTCATTTATATCTCTTGAAAAATACTGGGTAGAGTATTACTATCCATTGTGAATTAGTTCATAAGTTCATAAGCTTGACTATAGAGTTCAGGCCTAAAGACAATCATGGAACATTGATTTCCTCACATCCAGATCATAAGCCAAGCAATATACCCAGTTATCAGGGTTATATTTAAACATTTCCAAATCCTTGATTTCCTAATTCACATGAGTAATTTATTCCACAATGCTGGAACTCTTAATGTCAGATTCAAACATATCAACCTAGATTTAAACTTTGGCAAATTAAACTTTAAGGACTTACTCCTAAGTTCTAAAGTATGCTGAAATGGATCTATGTCAATTGTAGCCTTGAGTGAGTTACCATGGAATATTTTACACAAAAATAGAAAATTGTGTCTTATATATCAATATTGTAAGGTATATAAGTTAAAGTGTTTACATCTTCTGTATATGACAAATTAATTAGTAGATTTTCTTTGTATAGACTAAATTCCTACTGAAATATATAAATACAAAACGTTTATTATATTCAAGAATAGTTTTATTAGAAGTATTACATATATTTAGTTTTGCAGTTGGTAGCAATATAAAGTGTCATTATTGTCTTGCGATTACTAAATCTGTTACATTTTCAAAAAAAAATACCTCTGTGTATCTTCAATCTCATTCTCTATTTGAACATGTTATTTGGTAAAAAAATAATACAGGATGAATTACGTCCTCAGTCTATTGCTCCCCCTTCACTCTCACTCTCATTCAACTCTTTATTTTTGTTATGAACTAAATTACATAGATTTTCATTTTGATGTGATCTTAACATTTCATAGATTCATAGGTCAGTACTAGGTTAGCTACCCTTGCATGCCATTATTTTAAGACTAGCCAATGTCCCTTCAAAAGTGAGGATTAAACCCTGTAGTTTGTGTTTGTAAGGTAAACACCTTGACCATTATGCCCACCCCTCATATTAAAAACTTAAAATTCTATATATTCATATGCAAATACTAGGATAGCTGCCCTTGTGGGCTATTTTAAGCCTAATCCAATTTTCCTTGGTGATAATGAAACCCTATACCTCTTGTCTTGAGTTGAATACCTTAACCATTATGCCAACCTGCAGCCTTAAAAAGAAAAAAAAGATAATCCATTCACTTAGATTGGGAAGACAACCCACAACACTTTCAGCTTCCAGCACTACAATCAATTGTACAACCTGTTTTTCTTTTGTGTTTTTGTTTATAGCTTTACTTTTTCATTTTCCTTATAGTTTCTCTCTTCAGAGTCTCATTTTTACTCTCACTTATCCCCTCACACTTCATTTGGTTTATAATTTCATATTCCTTGGTTTTAATTATTGCTATAGTCCCATCCTTTGCAATTTCTTTTTTACCACTTTCCTTCACTGCAGTCTTCCATCCCTGTTATGCTTACTCTTATTATCTTTCTTTCTTTCACTTTTTCTTTCTTTCTTTCTTCAAATTGTTTCAACTTTAGTTCTTTGTCTTCCTCCAAAATTCTAACTGCCACTTTCTATTTCTGTTATATATTATGAGTTGCTCAAGTATGGTTTTATTTGCTGACAGGGTATCTGCTATCATTTTCTTTTAGCAGTACTCCTTTTTCTGTAGATCCTTCATCTCGTCTTTGCTTTTCTTTGTTCCCTTTCTCCTTGAATTTGTATTCTTTGATTCATCAGTCTTGAAGCTATTGTGGCTGCTGTTTGGCAAAGTTTGATATCATGTAGCATTTGTTTTACTAATGTTGAATTTCCAGGTACTGTCACAGGGGCAGATACTGTTTGATTTTATTTTATTTTTTCAGTTGCATTGCTGAGGGTTCACACATATGTAGCCTAGACCATTTTCACTTATGTATCCCGTAGTTCTTTTATTTACTCACTTCCTTCCTGCTTTTTCTCTTTTCCTTTCTCCCATCCAAACATTTATGTAATTGCCTTCTGCTTTAATTGCATAGCCCTTTTTTCTCCTTACTTGTTTCCTTTCCCATATTTCCTTCTAACTTTCTACTTTCCTTCTTCTTTTTACTTTCTAGAATTGTTCATTGGATTTCATCTACAGAGCAGATATTATCTGCCTTACATACTATGTATGTCAACCTGATCACTTTCATCTTTTTTCTAAGGTACTTTTGTTCACTGGCATTGTAATGCAATGGTCTGTAAAATTCTTAAACATGTATCAAAAATTTATTCTGATTTCTACAAAACTTTAGCATCTAGAATAACCTCCAATATTCTGTGTCTTTCCAGTTATTCAATCAGCTAATATCATAATTCACATGTAGTGCATTAAGCTGGGCTGATAAGGTAATATTCAAATTGAGTTCTTAAATATTTCCATAAGAAGATCTGATATACACTGGTCATACTCTGGGTAGATAACCTATTGTTTAAAATCTTGTTCAATGGGCAAATTACTACATTTAGTCTATTTCAATTGCTCCTTATTTCCCCAATATAAACTTAAAGGACAACAGGTGAATCATCCGGCCTGTTGCTGATTTAACATTTGTCATCTTACGTAAATATGTGAAAATGGCTCATAATCTGCCAATTTCCAGACCACAGCACTTTGCAGTGTAATAACTTAAATGATCGTCAATAAATAGTGAAAGTGATGCAACAGGTAGCACACTTGGCTTTGGTGCAGAAGGCTATGAGTTCTATTCCCACACCAAGTAGATCAATCGCTGACACAGCATATGGGTGGTACTGCGCTCTTGAGTGAGCCATCCTTTAGATGAGACATTAAACCAAGACCCAATCTGCTTGAGTAATTGGTAACGCAGGTGGATGTGAAAGATCCCACAGCACCTATTGAAAAGAGTAGGCTAACTTCCCTGGCCATCTTTTCCATAGTAGTATAAATACTACCTAAGGATTCCCCTGCAAAATGGGTACTAACCTAGTGGGAATAACCCAGTCAACAAAGAATAAATAAACAAACATATTTGATCTAATAAAATTGTGTTAGTAGTATCCTTTAAATATTTGCAAGAAAATATAACTCACTAGAAAAAATAAATGACACATAAGCTGAATACGGTCATTAATATGTATACTGTACTTATATACATGCAGGTGGTAACAAATACATCTGTTAAATTTCACTCTAACTATAACCATTACTTAAAATTCATGCCTTACCTTAAAAGGTACTATATCTGCTAAGACAATTTAGCTGTTTTTATATTACAAAGCTAATAAGACCAATTATATAAAGAAAAACACTAGTCCTGCTCATATATCTCACCATCTGCAGTGTAAAAACTTTATATCAAATGTATTTGGTTATCTGTTCCAATATCAGCATTACTGTGTCCTGTTAACCATGTGCAATGAGCAATAGCCATGCACTATAAGCAGTAAGCTTTGAACAATTATCTAAAAGCATCTTTCACTAAAATCACAAATCCAGAATATACTCTTGGGCTAAACATGTCATTAATATTCTAACAATTATTTATTGAGGTCTTCCTAAACTGCTGCATTCACCATTCATTCAATTTGCTGTATATCTGTATGTAATAACTGACTAAAACATCATTGCAGCAAATACACTGCAATACAGTCCCTACACTGTTAAGGTAAAACATTCAAGGCACAGCACAGTTTTATCTCTTTGTCCACAAATATTGAAAGTTATAGGTGACTCTCTAGTCAGGCACACTGATGACCCACTCACCAGGCTAAACAAGGAGAAGATTACTGTCAGCTGCCTGTTGGGTGCCAGGATCTGCCACATAACCCATGCACTCAAGTCACTCCACAACAAGTACAAATATGACTCTGTCATTGTCCATGTTGGTGTGAATGACCTCAGATGTACCTCCCTGGACTACATGAAAAGAGACATGGAAGAGCTCTCCAATCTTGTAGCCCAGGCAGGTATGACCCTAGCCCTAAGTAGCACCCTGCCATTGCCCAGAATTATACCACAGTACAAGGACAAAATGATTGACTTCAACAATTGGCTAAGCTTCTGGTGTAATTCTAAGGGGCTCCAGTATCTGTCTGCCTGGAACGACATGGTCAACAGACCACGATGCTTTGCCAGAGATGGCCTGCACCTGTTGCCCCTGGGATTCTGGATACTGGCTAAGGGTCCCCCCCCCATAGTGCCTTTTTTAGGCAAGGTTCAAATGACAAATTCACCACCGTAACAGGAGCAAGCAAGCAAAAACTGACGGTAATTCTACTCCATGCAAGAAGTCTAAATCTCAAAATGCACTCACTCAAGGCACTCCTTAAAATGGAGAACATCGATATCTGTGCAGTGACTGAGACCTGGTTCAAGGCTCTAGAGATCACCCCTGTATTACCAGGCTATAACTCATACCACACTTTTCGGCCATCTAACCTGGACCAGAACACCAAAGGTGGAGGTGTGTCCATATTCATTAAGGATATCCACCCCTCCAGGCTAGCTGCGCAGCATAATGTATCCGAGGTTATTCAAGTCCAACTAACTCTGGGCAAAAATGCAATCCAAATTGTAGCTTGCAACAGATCCCCCACCATGTCCTAGGATTCCCACTCCTATTTTCTTGATATACTGGAAAATATTAGGGTTCAACCAAATACCCTAATAATGGGTGATTTCAACTACCCCACCATTAACTGAGAAAATTACTCATGCACCAACTCCTTCGCTCAACGCTTTCTGGAATTCATAAATTCCAATGCCCTGGATCAACTTATCTACACCCCCACCAGGGGCAACAATATCTTAAGACAACATTCCACACCTGAAGTCAACTCCTCGTTGGTCAGATCTGACCATAAGCTAATCACCCTAGCTATCTGCATCCTGCCCCCCCCCCACTCACCATTAAGGAAACCACGGTAAAAAATTTCTCCAAAGCCAACTTCATGCTTCTTAAGACAGAAGTGGCGAACTTCATGACACCCAAGCAGATGGACAGTACAGTTATGACTGCTGAATCCTATACAAATGCACTCTATAAGCACTTACACGAGAGCATGGATCATGCTATCCAAACAGAAGCAAGATGCTATCCTCCAGAAAAAGAAAGCCAATCTGGTGGTCCCCTGCCATAAACAAACTGTACAACAGAAGGAAGAAACTTTTGCAAAAGAGAGCAAAATCCCATGAGTGGAGAAGCTCCCTGGTCATCCTCAGTAAGAAGCTGAGATCCCTTATAAGATCCACCAAAGCTAGCTACGAAAACATAATCACCACTGATTCTAAGGGCAAACACAAAGCATTCTATAGCTATGTCAAGAATCTCAATGGCAACACTCAGATCTGCTCTGAGTTACAGCACAATGGCACAAAAATTACAGAACCAACTGATATTGCCAACATCCTAGCAGATAGGTTCAGTGTTAACTTTACCCCCCCCCCCCTAAAGGGCCCATATCTATACAGGAAGAATTCAGAGTTTCTGTAATCACATCTATGCAGGTAAAAGCTGCACTCTCTAAAACCAAAAACACAGCATCCATGGGACCAGACAACATCCCAGGCTGCATTTTACATGAACTTCAGAATGAACTGGCTCCCCACCTAAGCACCATATTCAGTCATAGTCTCACGTCAGGCTTTGTGCCCACTGAATGGCGCACAGCAACAGTTATACCACTCCACAAAGGGGGAGCCACCACTGACCCTGGGAACTATCGCCCTATTAGCCTGATGAGCCTGGTCTGCAAGGCCATGGAACATATCATTGTTAGCCTCCAAACTCTGGACCCCACCCAGTTCGGGTTTGTGAAAGGTAGATCATGCCTTCTGATCCTAATCGATGACTTCAAGGCAGTCATCAAAGCCGTAGATGAGGGCAAGGTATTTCACACAGCCTATCTTGACCTCGCCAAGGCTTTCAACACCATCCCCCATTCTGGAAGTATAGCTAAACTCACTAAACTAGTTATAAATCCCTACATCATAAGATGGGTTGCCAACTGGCTCACTGACAGAACCCACACTGTAAAAGTTGCAGACCCCAAATCTGACTTCAAACCAGTGACAAGTGGATTACCACAGGGTTCAGTCCTGGGACCTCTCCTGTTTGGTATCTACTTCTCTGAAGTACAGGCTAACAGAGAAGGCCTCTGGCTAATGAAGTTTGCAGATGACTGCAAACTAGGAGCCATAATTGATTCCCCAAATGATGTGGACATCCTACAGAAGGGCCTCACTGAGACAGATGCCTGGTGTCAGAGGCATGGCCTCAAGCTCAATGCCAAAAAGTGCATTGTCATCCCCTTTGGTAAAAACTCTGTACCCATGAACTACCACATAAACAGCAGTCTACTTAATGCCAAATGTGTGATAAGAGACCTTGGGACCCAGGTGAACAGTAGTCTCTCCTTTGATAATCACATTGCCACAGTAGTCAGGAAATCATTCTATGTGGCACACCTCATCACAAAAGGGTTCTCATCAAGGAAAAGAAGTCATTGTTCGCCTCTGCTCGGCACTCATTAGACCCATTATAGAGTACAACTCCCCTTTTGGAATGTACCTCACAAGACATCTGCAGCAGCTGGAAAGGCCACAGAAGTACCTCACAAAGAGGATTACTGGCCTCAAACAGATGCCCTACACTGACCATCTCAAAAAACTCCAGATTTACTCTGTAGCATATCACCTACTCTGAGGAGATCTCTACCTAACATATATAAAGCTATGTTAAACCCAGAGCTGTTGGACATGCACCACCTAAAGAAATCCCAATCCCTCTGAGCTACACGCTCTATGGACATAAAATTTGTCACCACAATAAACAGGATATGCTGGAGGGATAGATTCCTGTCCCAGATACATCTTATACTCTGGAACAAGCTACCCATCTATGTCAAGCAAAGTTCCTCATTAGCACTCTTCAAGAAAAATCTTAATGAGTGGATGGGAAATAGGAAATACACCCCGGGATCACTTCTGTGGCTCTGCTAGATGGAGCACAGGAAATTAACTTTCTTGGGTGGCATAAGCCGAGGAACCTTGTTGGCTAAGCTTACTTAGGCCCTTGAACTGATAGCCTAGTACCTACTTATGAACCTAAGTGTTCCATGTATGAAACAAACATCTGCACATATGCTCTCAATGCTGTTTAAATAAAGAGAAAATCCCCAGGTGGCAAATCAATTCAAGTAACTTTTAAAAGACCATAAACGACTGTCGCAGGGCTTCTTTTGATCATTAATATGCTAATTTCTGCATCCGCCCCATAATGTGCACCCTATTACCTGCCTCAGGTACTTCATCTCCATCACCTCAGGATTATTTTGCTGCTCTGCCTTTACTGCCCATAAAGAAGTACTGCTCTGTATGGGTGGCTGAAGTACTGATCTGTATTGGAGTGCAGAAGTACTGTTCAAATCAATGTTTACCTCACTCTTCAGCTTCTTTGGCATTCTTCAGTCATGCACTACCCCTGACAGTTTGTGTCAGCTGACTGGAGCAGCTCTGACTCTAGTTTTGATTTTATCATTCAGACTTCCCTTTTCCTGGACCATACTACCCATATTATTGAAGCTGTTAATCTGTCCACCTCAATGCCTGGCTTTTTCTCATTCCCCATTTGCTGCCATGACCACTATCTTTCCTGTACTCCATTTCATCCCATGTGCCTTCAGTTTTCCATTCCAGTCCTCTATCATTTGCTGAAATTCCAGTTCATAGTCTGCTTGTATGGCCACATTTCTGTATACTGCAGCTTTGCTGATCTGTCAGTTCCAGTTTTTGCTATGTACTCTATTATCAATATGAACATGATGTGGGCTTGGAGATAAACCCTGATGCACACCTACTCCCTTTGAGAACCCCTCTGTGAGTCCAAACACTGTTAATACTTGTATCATTAGGTCCTTGTACATAGTCTGCACCAATTTTAACAATGTTTCTGGGAATTTGAACCATCATAGGACTGCCCAATCCAGCTTTTTAGGGACATTGTCATATGCTTTCTCAAAGTCTATGAATGCACATTTGGACTCTTTCCTCATCTTCAACTTCTTCTCCATTATCTGACTCTCTGCAAACATCTACTCAGTTGTACTGCATCCTGATATGAATCTGAACTGCTCATCTTCTATTTCACTTTTACTTCTCTGTATAGTTATTTATCACTCGCCCTCTTCAGCATTTTCATGTAATATTACAGTAGTCTGATAACTCTGTACTGCCCACATGTCCCCTTTATTCTTGTACATTGGCACTAGGATGCCTGTTCTCCAATCATCTGAGAGGCATCTTTCTCTCCATCATGTGATGAGTACCTTCAGAAGCCATTTCTCCCCTAGTGCACCCAATACTGTGACTTTATCTGAGACTGTTGCTTTCCCTCACTGCATTTTCCTTAGTGCTATTCTTACTTCTTCTGTATTGTGTTATTATTCAATCATAGTGTGTGCAGAGGACACTACAGATTCTTTGTTTTTTTCTTTCAGATGATTCTTGACGTGCTCCATTCATCTGCCTTTGACAGCCTCTGAACTGTTGAGTTGATTGTTGCTGGCATTCCTTATGAATGGTGTCTAATGACTGTGTTCTTTATCTTTCTCTTGATGCCTTGCAATCTAATAGGCATTCCTTGTACCCTTTGCTGGGTTATTTTCCAGAAGCTGGCAGAATTTCTCTGTTTTTTTTGCTTGTTGCCATTACAACTACTATCTTAGCCTCTTTGTTAGCCAACCAGTATTCCTTATAGGTTCATAGGCTCATGGGTATATAATAGACTAATGATAACTAGGACCCTTAAAAGCCTAGCTGTGCAACCAAAATGTGACTCACGAATTTATTTTTTAGGGAGTGATTAACTTACTGCCTCTGTCCATCAGAGACACATGTGCCAGACCAGGGATGAATTTCTGATTACCCATCCAATGGTTCAAGTTGTGCTTAAATAGGGATAGGAAGGAACTCTGCTTCATATGGATAGGGAGCATGTTCCAGAGAATGGGAATTTTCTGAGAAAGATATCTGTCTCTCCAACATGTCCTATATATATATATTGCAAGCAAAATTTAGGTGTTTTAATCTAGTAGTTCTAATTCTGTTTGTTTTGTGGATGTGCAAAACATTCATCAAAACAGGGTCCAGGGATGCCTTGTCTGCCAGGCAAAGACCACCTCTTAGAAGTGTATATAATACTGAATAAAGAGACAGAGATTTGAGGTGATCAGTGTAGAACATTGTGTTTACTACCTGTATTCTTTTTGCAAGGAACCATTGTGGATCTTCCAGTATCTGGTCAGATACATAATGAGGGGGGCATTATACTCTATGATGGGCCTGATGATGACTGACAGTGGTATGATGACCTGACCTCTCTGGACCTAGATGCCATGCCCTGGCTTACAAGTTGAGCAACATAGAAGGATTTTCTTACTACCTCAGACACATGTTTTTAAAAGGCTAGATTACTAGTTACATAACTTCCCAAACCCCTGACTAGTGAATCAACTTCTAAGGGTATTTTATTGATGACATAGTTACCTGGGGTGGCAGACTTCACAAAAGGTATTATAATGCATTTCTTTTTTTTCTCAAAAATGTTTTATTTTTCAAATACAGTTGAATAAATTTCATACTATTTGTGTATAACATCTTAAATAACTATGTGCACTATTTACATCAGCCTGACACTATAACAGAGCTCAGTATATACAATTACTTTTAATCAGAGTGTATCTGTTCAGTTATTGTAAAGTGCCAATTAATGATAAGACTTTTTCCATGGATTGTTAATAAATAGCTTAGGATGAATCCTTAATTCTTTAATTTTAATTTCCAACAATGCTGTGGTCTTCAGTAGGTTGTAGAAGTCTTCCAAAGTCAGTATTGTGTTTGTATTCCATCTTCTTGTTATACACTTCCTTGAGATTGCAAGTATTGCCCAAACTAGATACATATTTGACTCATTCAAATGAAGACTTTCGTACACATTTAATAATAATAGAGCTTTAGATAAGTTAAACGATTCATTAAATAAAGCTTGTAAAAAGTTTTTAATACCATTCCAAAATGGCTTAATTTTAACACAGTCGAAAAAATGTGATTCCAATCTGCATTGTGTATTTACTCACACCTCCAAAATATTCCCTTTCTGGAAGAATTCATTTTAGTAATTCTATTTGGAGTTAAGAATGCCCTGTGCAAGCATTTCCAATTAAAAATTTTCCAGTATTGTGTAAAGGATGCATGTTTTATTGATAATAAAATATTTGATTTAATTTCTTCAGTTAGCTGTAATGAGTGTCCTTTTGTTATAGAATTCCAATATGAGGATGTAGGTGTTTTATAATTTATCAATATCTTGTAAAATTTTGAAATACTATTTCCCATGTCATAATCATTATATATGATTTTGTATAGGTATTTCATAAGTTTAGGTATTTCTTTAAATGAAGAATTGCTAATTATTTTGCATAAATCTTGCAACTATGTCAGAATGCTTTGCATAGTTAGCCAATCTTGTTGTGAAATTTTGTATGTTTCTATTGTTTGCATTTCCAGAACTTTTCGTTTTTTTGATACATTGAAACCAACGAACAAATCCTTTTTGTTCTCAGGAATTAATTATTTCTCTGTATATTTTATGTAGATAACTCTTTGCAATTATGAATGGTGTTAAAAGATCAAACCAAGATTTTTAAATCTATATTTGCATTAATAATTTTCCTTAATGAGTCAATGTAATTAATCATATGAGTTTTAGTGGGCTTAATTATGTTATATTACATACTAATACATAATATGTGCCATGGCAAATTATTTTCATCTATTTGAATTTTTTTTTGTTAATCAAATTCATTTATTGATATTGGTTATTAATTCTTTCTAATTTGCAGAATAATTTGGACTTATCCATCTGAGATTGTTTTAGATAGTGATGCTTTTATATATGTTTCTATAGCAGGAAAGTTTATTCCTCCCTGTTTCCATGGTCTGATATGATGTATTAAAGTTATTCTGTTTCTTTTGGGAAACCATAAAAATGTTATTAAGCATGAGTTTATTTCTTTGAGTATATTCCTTTCTGGTAACAGTTGTATTGCCAAAGCTATATATAGAATCTTGGGTAGTAAAACAATTTTTATTAACTGTAGTCTATCTTCAAATGTTAATATTATTTTGTTCTACTTTTCCACAGAGATTTTACTTGTATTGATGATACCATTGTAGTTTTTTGAGACTAATTCATTATTATCTGTGCATAACTCAATTCCTAGATATTTTAAGGTAGATTCTTGTTTCCCTATAATGTGATTCTCCTTTGTCTGCAATTCTTTTTTTTTTTATTTAAAAATAAAAATTTTGATTTTGATCTATTGAAATGAAGTCCTGAAGTCCTGTAAAATGTGTCAATTAAAATATCTAATTCTTCTAATGTCTCTTTTGCATTGGATAATGTTAATAATATGTCATCAGCAAAGAGCATTACTTTAGAACTGTATTGTTCATAAACATCTACTCCTTTGATTTTTGTATTGTTATGTATTGAATATGCCAGTATTTCAATAGCCAAAGCAAATAGAAAGAATCAGTGACATGGGACATCCTTCTTTAGTACCCTTTGTTATATGTATAGATTAAGAGGTGAAAGGTCCTAGCTTAACATACACTAAATTATTTGTATATATATTCTTTAGTAGATGAACAAAGGAAGGAGGAAATTCAAATGACACCAGAATTTTTAATAAATAGCCCCAGTTTAGAGAATCAAAGACTTTCTCTATATCTAATCCAATTATGAGTGTTTATTTTCTATATTCATATAATCTATAAGAGAAATTGAGAAATTATAATTTTAATATTGTCATGTGTGTTTCTATGATATATAAATCCGGTTTGATCATTATTTATTGTTTTGGATAGTGGTATTTTCATTCTGTTAGTTAATATTGTCATAAATATCTTATAGTCATGATTTAATAATGATATAGGTCTATATGAGGTACAGAGGTTTGGGGATTTGTTTTCCTTTCAGATTGGTGTGATTAAGGAATATTTCCAAGAGGGTGGTATTAAAGCTTGTGACCAAATTTCTAATAGAGTTTTATGGAAGAGGGATAGTATCTTTGAAGGAAAAAGTTTATCTATTTCCATAATTATGCCATCTATACCTGGAGCTTTATTATTTTAACCTCTTTTATTGTATCTGTAATTTCTTTGTAGGATATGGGTGCTTGTAGAACTAGTTTTACTTTTTCTGGTATCTTTTTTATATTAGAACATTTTTCATCTAGATTTAATTGATCAATATGTATATTTTCCTTTTGGAAATGTTCGATATAGTGATTTCTATAGGCATCAAGAATGTCACCTATATTCAAGACATTTTTCCCTTTCTTTTCTTGGAAGATACTTTTAATGTTATTAGCTTTTGATTCTATTTTGATTCTTGTGGATACATTATGTAGATATTTGGGAGAAGTGGCCAAGGTATTAATTTTTAGTTTTTCTAAAGCTAAACTAGCTTTATGTGTTAGAATTTCACTGTATTTATTGCTTAATACTTCAACTTTCTTTTTCATCTCCAAATGATTTTGATTTTTTTTTCAGCTTTTACTGACAAAAGTTTGGATTGTAGATCTAATAATTCAGAATCCCATTCTCTGATTTTATTTTTATACCAAGTTAGGGTTTTACCATATATGTAAACTTTTAATGAGTCCCATATCATTATTTTATTTATCTCTGTGGTATAATTATTTCTAAGAGGAACTGTAATTTCAGATAATAACCAGGGTTTGAACTCTTTAATTTTAGCTATATATGCTGGAATTCTGGAGTTAAAGATTAATGCTTTGTACCAATTTTGAAGTTTTAGTATCAATGAATTGTGGTCTGAAAAGGGGCAGGGAGTGAGTGACAAATTAATGATTTTAGAGTGTAAGTCATGGGCAGCAAATATCTTATCTATTCTAGTTTGGTTACCGAATCTGTGATCTTGATGGGAAATCAACAAAGATTTATCTTCCTTAAATTTGAAAGTTATCTACAAGATGAAATGATTCTACCCACTTTTTTAAAGCTTTTGATACAGCAGATGTACGAGGTGGTCTTTTATTTGTAGTTTCAGAAATATCAAATATACAGTTAAAATCTCCTCCAGATACTAAGTTGCCTTTATAATTATTGGAAATAAATCCAAGTGTTTTTTAATAGTTCCTGATCCAATACATGGGAACCAGTATAGATTGGCTAGTGTCCATATTCTGTTATTATATTTAACTGTTACTAATTCCATAAGGTTTTCTTTATCTTCATACTTATAAATGATTTCTGGGTTAATCACATTTGTTTTCCATAAAATTGTTACCCCTTTTGTCTTTGTCTTTGTCTTATAAGTGGATTGTGCCAATATCATATATTCTTTAGGATTCCATTTGTAATTGTCATTTGTTTTGAAATTAGTTTCTTGAGGGAAGACAGTTTAAAATATTTCAGTAGATCTGATCTCTTGCTAGGATTGTATAAGCCATTGGTATTTAAAGATAATAAAGCTAAATCCACCTTAGGTTATTTAGATTATGTATTTTTTGTTTTATTGTGACTATTAAACATTTTCTTCTGATAACTATAAAGTATATGTTTGAGCTTTTAAAGGAAATTATTAGTTTTATACTTTGAGTGTTTACCAGTAGAGTAATGTTTTGGTCAGGCATACTAAAAATCTTTTTGTGAAATAAATTTAAATCAATAAATTTTAACAAAACTAAGATCCACACTACCATGGAATGAAAATCATTCCTAATCTGATGGATAAACCTAAGTCCATCAGATTATCACTCATACCTTGACAATACAGAACATCTGAGCTCCATAAATTGAATTATCATATGGAGAATATTTGTAATAGGAATAAGCAATATTTATATTATTTTTGAACAGATATAGTATTATTGTAGCTTAGACAGACGTCTAATACAATATAAATGTCTACTTATTGTATAAGCAATTAATATTTACATGAAAGATAGATGACAAGCATATCAATCATAGTAAAGAAGGATGTATCATATATAAAACCTCAGTAAAAGATTATAGCACACAGTTATTTAACATATTCACCCTTATTGATGAATCTTTCAAATCTTATTACTTGATATTAATAGATGGTAATAATATTTATACCTAATGTTTATAATACAATGTATTTTACTGGATATATCAGAAGTTATATTTCATTGTTTGCCAGCATTTAAGTAATCACTTTGTTTGTTGATAACTTACTTAAAGCATCAAGTTTGTTTTATGTAAACATTGATGAAAGTTAGTGCATTTTATTCATCAGTCCATCCCTCTTTCCCCCATTTGCTACACATAAGGATTTTCATATCTGTCATTTCTTATTATAAAATGAGTGAAATTATAGGTTAAAAACAACAAATTCACTTATTGTGATTAATGATTACAAGTTCCCTTTCCATATTCATAAATTGCTATTTTATGGCATATTATGAAAGTTTTTAGATTTAAATGGCAACATTATATTTTGTATAATCAGCAAAGGTTAAAGTGAGTGATTATTGAAAATTTAATACTATTTGTTCGGAATGTGATTGTTACATTCTGTGACATTCTTAGTTCAGGCTTCTATTTTCCCTTGAATGACTTTGTCAGTTTGATGTCATGTATAAAACATTAGTTACCTTGGTAACAGCTTAAGTATTATATATGGTCAAGATGTGTTACAAAACCACAATTCAAGTTAAAACAATTATATGACTTATGTACATTTACTTATATAAGAAAATCATCATGCTTCCCCTTGATGTTCAATATAGTGTATGTAATTTATGACAAGTTAAAACAGTAGTGTTATTATACACAAGCCCATGTTATTAAACTGAGTGTCTATTGTCAATTTAATACTATTTGTTCAGAATATGATTGTTACATTCTGTGACATTTCAAGTTCAGGCTTCTGTTGTTTCTCTTGAACAATTTTGTCAGTTTGATGTCATGTACAAAACAATAGTTATCTTGGTAACTGCTTAAGTATTATATTTGGTTAAGATGGGTTACAAAAACTACAATTCAAGTTAAAGCAATTACATGACTTGTTATGCATATTTACTTATATAAGAAAATCATCATGCTTCCCCTTGATGTTCAATGTAGTGTATGTCATTTATGACAAGTTAAGACAGTAGTGTTATACACAAGCCCATGTTATTAAATCCTGTCTTTAATATCTAAATTCTGCATCTTATATGACGGTTATATTTTTGTCTAGATTTACTAAAATCATACATTACATAACTATTATATAATGAGCTAAACGAAGTGTTGGGAGACCATCAATATGTGTACATGTGGTTAAAACAACCCTTTTATTATATATTTTATTAAAACCAAAACTGTCATTGCCGAGGATCATCTCGGAGGCTCCTCAGAGCCGTTAAGCATTATCGTCACTCTGTCTCTGTTGCCATAGCAACCTGGGAGCATCTGTTTCTGTTAATGGTCTGTGTACTGCATACCAGAGGCTCGCGATGCACTTGAAGCAAAGCTTCACTTCACTGCAACTTCAAGCCTAAATTCCCTCCCTTTCAGTGAGGCAGCAGCCAGGAAAAGAACAGAGAGCAAACAGATTTAAAAAAAAACTCCCAACAAGCTGCAACAACAAGAGACAACACATTCCTCCAGCCCTCCCACCTCTCACTCAGCAGACATACAAATAAACCATTATCTGTCAGAATATCCCAAATTACAGTTCTATCCACCCCCTTCCCCTGGATCCAGGCTAAAACACCAAATGTCTCTTCCTAATACAGTACCATCAGTAAACCTCGATCCCTAGCTGCCACCCACAGCTTCCTGGAGATGAAAACGGCAACATACAACAGCTGCCAGACACAGCTGTATCCACACACCATGCCATGTGCAATCAAACAGCACTTGAAGCTATGATACCTGCCATAATTGATGTTAATTATGTTTAGACAGAATAATGACAATTGTACTAGCTGCCAGACATGGCTGCATCCACGCACACCATATCAGGATCGATCAAACAGCACTCGTAGCTGTGATACCTGCCATAATTGCTATTAACTATATTTAGACAGAATAATGTTGACATTTGTACTAAGAGCTTGCTACTATTATTTAACCAGGATATACATGACATTTCTAAATCATACTTTAACAGAAGAAGGCATTAGTCTCCATGACAGCAGATATTTTTCAAAACACTCTACTGTTACTGCTATTATATATGATGCTAATTTATTACATTTGAGTCTGTACTCTGATGAATGGTACCTTGTTGAATTAGTTAATTAATTACTTAAATTATAAGTAAAATCAATGAAAATGAAGAAGATAAGTATTCACTGAGTTCAAGCAGAGGAAGAGAAACTTCTATGTTTGTATTATATGTTGCTTTGTTTGGCTTATATATAATGTAAATAGTAACCCATCTTGATCTACCTTTGTTTGTGAAGAATTGTTGGACTCTTTGAACATTCTGAATAAATCATTACTGTTTCTCAATTGTTTAAGAAACCCTCCTTTTTTAAATAAAAACAGATGACAAGTGATGTACCATATCAGTTGATACTTTGAGAGATGTAGTTGTCAGAGTTATTTTTTGGGACAGCTATCTTGGAATCAGTGTTTTGTTTCTTCTTTGTAGCATCAGTCCAATGATTTGTTTCTTTTATTCTTTTAAGAGTAAGAGCCATCCATTCCATTTCTTCTGGGATAGACACTATGTTGTTGTTTTTGATGAATATAGTAGCTTCTTCTAAGTCATTAAAGGTTCTCATCTAATTGGCAAAAAGTATTTTATCTTGGCTGGAAAGGCCAGCTGTTCTTTAATGTTGTTTTGCTTCAACAGTTTTATTACTGGCCAGACTTTTTTCTTTTGTTCTAGTATTCTGGAAGAATAATTATTGTCAAGCCTTATCAGGCTTTGATTGTATTTTAAGGGTGATTTTCTCCAAGCAGATTTTAATATTAGTTCCTTGTCCAGAAATGAAATAAATGTTATAACTATGGATCTAGGTGGAATATTTTTTAAATTAGAAGCATGTTTCCTCAGTGCTCTATGCGCCCTTTCAATCCCAAATGAAAGTCTCTCTTTCAAGTCTCCAAATTCAGGAATCCAGGTTGTTAAGAATGAAATGTCTTCTCCTTCAGTGTTTTCAGGCAGACCAGAGATCCTTATGTTGTTTCTCCTTTCCCAGTTTTCTAAGTCATCTGTTTTGTTAAGCATCCATGTATTCTGTTTAAGCAGAAATTCTTTTTGGAATTCTTCCTCTTTGAGTCTCCCTTCAATGTCATTTAGAGAAGTCTCTATATTTGTTATTTTGTATGGTGTTGCTGTAATAGTTCCTTAAGAGTATCAGTCTGTTTTTGAGAATTTAATTTGAGGTTTTCTGAGTCATTTTTAAAGCCATCCATCTTCAAAGATAGTTCCTGTAAGGTAGATATTACCAATTGCAGTTCTTTTTTCAAAGCAGCATATGGATGAGAATTCCTTGAGTTGTTCATATTCAGTGACTCAATATATCTCCAAGTTACTTGACAGGAAAATGTTTGTATATCTCCACCAAAATTGATATTTATGTAGTTTAGTAGTTTATATATAGATTTCTGACATTTTAAATTTTCCTATATTATTATACTAGTTTATGGAGCTCTCAAAATTCACTGCTCTTGGTTAGCCATCTAGGCTCCTCCCCTCTATAATGCATTTCTTGATACCGAGAGCAGTGAAGTAAGCCATGGCTTTGGCACCAAATGTTTGTCTGTGTTTACAACTTCCTGAAGGGGTTCTTGTCTTGGGGGAATTCAGTGACTGCTTCCAGTTTACAATCATCTGAGAACTTGGTTAGCCAGAGGCCTTGGACATTGGCTTTGACATCTGAGAAGTAGATGCCAAAGAGGAGTGGGCCTGGCACAGAGCTCTGAGGGACTCCACTGGTGACCGGACTCTTTGTGGCAATGCTCTCACCCATTCTAACCTCCTGGGTCCTTTCAGTAAGCCAGCTAGCTATCTAGTGTGTTATAAAGGGGTCCATACCAAGTTCTGTAAGTTTGTTGACAATGCCCAAGAGGGATATTGTATCAAATCCCTTAGCCAGATCCAGGTAGGCAGTGTGCACAGTTTTCCTGTCATCTGTTGCCTGACTGACCTTTTCAAAGAAGTCCATCAGATTTATTAAGCATGACTTTCCTTTATCAAAGCCAAACTGGGACTGATCCTGTGCCTGGAGCTCTCTTATGTCCCTGTTGTAATTCCCATGGTAATGCTTTCCATGGCTTTGCAAATAAGACTAGTCAGACTAATGGTCTGTCATTTCCAGGATCTGTTGAAGGTCCTCCTTTATGAAGGGGGATGACCATCACAGTCCTTTATTCATGTGGCACAAAGCCTGTTTAAGACTACAGTTAAACACAAAGCCTGTTTAAGACTATAGTTAAACAATGTTGCCAGCGATTTTGATAAGTCATATTTTAGACTATTCAGTAGGCATCCTGGGATGTTACCAGGCCCATTAAGACAGTGTTCTTGGTTTTAGTGAGTGTATCTAATACATTCTCCCTGGTTATAGATGGAGGGGTTATGTTTGAGGTTATTATTGAAGGGATGTTTGGGGGTGAGTAGGGGGTAAGGTTGGAACTGAATTTGTCCTTCCTGGCCCAGTCCCTCTTTTCTATCTCCTTCATGGATTTCTGCATTAACAACATCAGATCTCCTAATGTACCCTGTTTCAGTACTTGGCTCAGCCACATATCTGATCAACATCTACATGCTGTTTTGATATACTGCTATTCTTCTTCTTCAGCTCCACCTATATCATTTTCTTCCTGAAGTGATACAGCCCACAGCACTTCCTTGAACTTTTGTGCTTTAGCTCCTGTCAACCTCCAGATCTTCAGCCCTTAGAGCCTTCCCTGACCACTGCTTTCAGCCAGTTGTGGGCACAGGTGATTTATGTTGAAGGTCAACTGTTTCACTGGGGATGTCTTTGCAATCTCAGATTTTACCTCAATGCCATTTCCTTCCTAGGAGATAGTCTCCTGAGTTGCATTTATGTCATTTTGTGGCTGTATCTCCATGTGTTGACAGCCATTAAAACATTTGTAGAATTCTAGAATGGCCTCTCATTTATTGTTCCAGTTTGTTGACTGACCCATCTGGACCCCTGCTGAAATCATATCCTGTTCTGTCTGTCCTCATATGAGCATTCAAGTCCCACATTATCAAAATCAGCCCATTTTGTCCTGCTTTATCCAGGACAGCCTGCAGCTGCTGTCAACATACCATCTTTTTTTTTTTTTTTTTGTTATCACAGCCTTGCTGTGGGGCAGAGACTGACATTATGAAGAATGCTATATCTTTACACTGGAATATGATTCCCATGAGTCTGTTATTGATTCTGATGATATCCCTCACTGTCTTCAGGAAACACTGTCTCCCCCAGCAATTCCAATACCATTTCAAGTTTGTCCTCCCCCTGAGAAATACACATACGATGCCAAACCAAGTGACTCTGCTGCACCACCTTTCTATCTTGTCTCCTGGATACACAGGATATCCAGTCTCCTCCTTACCATCATGTCATCTACCTCCATAATGTGCCTTGTCAGTGAACCTATAGTTCATTCTTGGCAGAATAACTTTTTTTTACATTGGGTTTTATTCAACAGAGCCATCCTCGGTAGCCTAGGCTGAGAAAAAGGACACCAGCTTTCCAACAGCTTATTGACCCAGAGTTGCCAGGGCACATGATCCCCATGTCTCTGATAGACACAGGCTGACAGCAATGCTCAAACTAACATATCCCCCACATAACTTTTAGACACTTCCTAACATACCCCCTCCTAATAAATGCCTGTGATACATAAGGACACAATTGGGCTGGTTGCACTGCTAGGCTTGTAAAGGTCCTGCTGGTCATTAACCTATTATATATCTATGAACCTATGAACAGATTATACATAGACCACACCCATCTTTAGCATGGGTCCCTGGTGAAGATCAGGTCCTCAATCAACTTAGCACCAGTTAAAAGCCATGCCCCTTTTTGGTGACATCAGTCAACATGATCAAATCATATAGAACCTAATGCTCTCCGTTATGGAGGCAAAACCACACCATCTGTGTTATGGTAGGAACCCCACTCAGACACAAGGGAAAATATGCAAACTCTACACAATAAGTGAACAGAGGTTAGTATTAAATCCTGGACCTTATACCTACATGTCAAACACTTTAGCCATTATGCCACCATATCATCTAATGAGTGGAGGTTTATGCATATTCTTCTTGATTGCCACATTGAAAAAACATACAAATGATGCTGACAGTTGTGTTGTTAAGGTACAGCCTAAGCCAGAATGCACATCAACCTTACCGCTCTATAACTTTGGAAGAATTACAGATGTAGACAAACAGTTACCAGAACTATTAAGGTTGCTGAACAGTAAGTCAGTATAAAAAAATCACCAACAGTAAATTACCCCAACTAGTAATATGACACGTTTTAAGAACACACAGTAGTATCAAAAAATACAGTTGTGACTTGAAGACAGTACAGGGAAATTCAATAAAGCTTACATGAAAAATTTTCCCGTGTGTTCATCGCCGCAATCCACACAAGGGTGCAAACAATTTTAGATTCAATAAACTCTGTGTAGCAGCGCACAATCACATGCACACTCCAGCAATTAAGGAACCTTTCATGTAATGCAAATTTTGGCTTAAGTAGCTGAATTGTATGCACATTAACCAGGTGGAGTAATCCAACAACCTGTAAAACATCTGTGTAGACTCCATGTCTGTGTTAGTAGTGTATGCGGAAATTTTCTGCGTACAGGACTATACACTGAAAGAAGGGGATGTAAAAGCCCACAAACACCTCAGTAAGCTCCTCGTGGTGCCCTGCAGAGTCCTACAAGTGGCCGAGAGACAAAAGAGAGACTTTGGACTTGATTAAGTATTGTTTTTGCTTGTTGTTTCCCTGAAACGTTAACCCCACCTAAAACGTGGCTTTTCAGTGCTTCTGTGGATCCCTAGTGATATCTGCATTGCTTACTGTACTTATTTCTTTGTTGCACTTGAAAAAAGTTGCTGTTTGCCATTTTTGCATTTAAGTTACCTGTAAGACAGTCGCAGGCTACAGACTTAAGTGCGCTAGCCTCCTCTGTGTATTTAAAGTAATTTAAGTTCTGCATTTCTGTTGTTTCTGAAAAAAAAAACGCAAAAAAAATCCTTGTTTTCCCGCCTTTCTGAACTAGTCTAGTCCAGTTTTCAGGCTTGCTGAATCCAGTACTGTGGTAAAGGTTCCTGTGTTGCCCATATCATACTTGGATAATTAGGTGGCTTCCTTGTTCACTGTGAGAGAGGGAACTCTGAGCAGCCTATCTGTCCCTGTAGGAGTGGTCCCAGCCCAGCAACTTGTAGCTCATTGGCCATTTTGGGATAATTTCTATCCTTTTGATCTCCCTGGTATAAAAACCGCTTAGCATGGTTTTGCATGGGTTTGCGCACTGCGCAGCGCTGTTTAGCTGCGGTTAAACTCTTCCAGGCTCCATGAAGTCTGCACTTCAGTTTTTCCCTTGAAACTTGATACACTTCAACCCAGCACCAGAAATAAGGCATTTTAAGTCCGGCACTTACTAAAACTAGCACTAGCTTACAGCTGGTACCTCAGCCCTATACTCAGGAAGTATAAGGCTCTTTACTCATCCAATCAGCAATACAGTCCAAACCATCTATTCAGGCATGTTCAAGGGACAGCTTCAGGTGTACTCTCCGGTCCAGCTGGTGAATCTGGGCTCCTGAGGCAATGTTACAATTGCCTCATGTACACAGACAACCCCTTCCTCCTCCCAACCAACACAAACATATGTGAGAGATGCAGTTACACAGCCAAGCTGGAGGCTAAGCTCTCTCAACCCATGACTGGATAATCCAGTCACAAGGAGAAGGGTAACACTAGCACCACATTACCAGATTCACATAGACCAGCCATAGCTGCACCAGAAAACAACTCTCAGAAACACGCAAAACATACTCGGAGGCTCTAAATAAGTACCTGCCTAAACAACAGAGACCTCCTAAGCATACACCCAAGCAACCCCCACCACACAACAGAAACCAGGTCAGTGTGCCAAGCAAAAACAGCCCCTAATGCTAAATAACACACCTAACACACTAGTAATTGGTGATTCTATCGTCAGGCATACAGACGTCCCACTCACTAGATTGAACAAAGAGAAGGTTACCGTAAGCTGCCTATCAGTTGCCAGAATCTGCCACATAACACATGCACTCAGGTCACTCCACAATAAGTACAGATATGACTCTGTCATTGTACATGTTGGCGTAAATGACCTGAGGCACTCCCTGGACTACATGAAAAGAGACATTGAGGAGCTCTCTGACCATGTATCCCAGGCTGGTATGACTCTGACTCTGAGTAGCATCCTGCCCTCATCCAAAATGATGCCAGAATACAAAGAAAAAATGATCAGTTTCAACAATTGGTTAAACAACTGGTGTCATTCAAAGGGGATCCAGTACTTGTCAGCCTGGGACGACATGCTTGACAAGCCATGTTGTTTCGCCAGAGATGGCTTGCACCTGTCGCCCCTGGGCTTTCAAATACTGGCCAAGACTCTTGCCATCCCAATACTGCCTTTTTTAGGCAAGGCTCAAAAGACAAACCCGCCTCCATAAACAACAATAATAAACAAAAACTGAGGGTAATGCTGCTCAACGCCAGAAGTCTAAACCTCAAAATGCACGCACTTGAGGCTCTCCTTAGTATGGAAGAAATTGACGTATGTGCAGTGACAGAAACCTCGTTCAAGGCTCTAGAGAGCACCCCAGCACTACCAGGCTATAACTCCTACCGTACCTTTAGGTCCCAAAACCAGGACTGGAACACAAAAGGAGGGGGTGTGTCCATATTCATCAAGAACACCCACACCTCCAGGCTAGTAGCACAGCACGCGGAATCTGAGACCATCCAAGTGCAATTGACAGCGGGTAAATTGACTGTTCAATTTATAGCTTGCTACAGATCTCCCACCTTGTCTCAGGACCCTCATGCAGCATTCCTGAAAACATTAGAAAGTATGAAGATTCTACCCAACACCATGCTACTGGGTGACTTCAACTATCCAAACATTGACTGGGAAAACTACTCAAGCTCAAATGCCCTAGCCCAATGCTTCCTTGAGTTTGTAAACTCAAACGCCCTGGAACAGCTGGTCATCACTCCCACAAGAGGTGACAACATACTGGACCTAGTCATCACCAACATGGGAGACCTATGTTCCACACCTGAGGTAAACTCATCATTGGTAAGATCAGATCACAAACTAATCACACTGGACATCCACATCCCGCCCCCCCCACCCCCCACAGTCAAGGAAATCAAGGTAAAAAACTTCTTTAAAGCCAACTTCACACTCCTCAAGACCGAGGTGGGAAGTTTCAAAGCTCCCAATCAAATGGAAAATGATGACCCATCGGCAGAATCCTTTACAAGCGCATTCTATGAACACCTTCAAGAATGCATGGACCGAGCCATCCCAAGTAAAACCGAGACCAACTCCTCAAAAAAGAGGAAGCCAATCTGGTGGACCCCGGCCATAAATAAACTTTACAACAGAAGGAGGAAACTCCTGCAAGATAGAACAAAATCCCAAAATAAGAAGGCATCTCTGATTAACATCAGTAAAAAACTGTGCTCCCTCATTAAATCATCCAAGGCCAACTTCGAAAGAAAAATAGCCAATGACTCTAAGGATAACAGCAAGGCCTTATTTAACTGTCAAGAGTCTAGGGGCAAACGCTCAGATATGCTCTGAGCTAGTGCATAATGGCCATAAATACACTGAACTAACCGACATTGCCAACATCCTGGCTGACAAGTTCAGTGCAAACTTCACCCCCCCCTCTCCACCAAAGGGGCTAGCACCCATCCCAGTAGAATGTGGTGCTCCAGATATCTCAGGCACACAAGTAAAGACAGCTCTTGCAAAGGCCAAAAACACATCATCAATGGGACCAGATGATATCCTAGGTTGTGTCTTACACGAGCTTCAAAATGAACTAACCCCCCATCTCAAAACACTATTCAAACTCAGCCTCTCTACAGGCTATGTATCCAAAGAATGGCATACAGCAACAGTCGTACCACTCCACAAAGGTGGTGCCACAACTGACCCTGGGAACTATCGCCCTATAACTTGACTAGCTTGGTCTGCAAAGCCATGGAACGCATTGTCATGGAGCTCATTAACAGGGACATTGGGTACCTCCAGACACTGGACACCACCCAGTTCGGCTTTGTTAAAGGCAAATCTTGCCTCCTGAATTTGGTCGACTTCTTTGAAACAGTCACCAAGGCCATAGATAAAGAGAAGGTGGTCCACACAGCATATCTGGACCTCGCTAAGGCATTCAACACCATCCCACACTCAGGAATCATAGACAAACTCACAAGCTTAAATATCAACCCCCATGTCACAAGATGGGTTGCCAATTGGCTCTTAGACAGAACCCACACGGTAAGAGTGGCAGGTGCCATGTCTGACTCTAAACCAGTCACAAGTAGAGTCCCACAAGGGTCAGTTCTGGGACCCCTCCTGTTCGGTATATATTTCTCCGAAGTACAGGCAAATGTGGAGGGACTGTGGCTAAACAAGTTCGCAGATGCCTGTAAATTGGGTGCAATAATTGACTCTCCGGCTGACACAGACATCCTGCAAAAGGGTCTTTCAGAGACAAACACCTGGCATCAAAGTCACAGCCTCAAGCTAAATGCCAAAAAATGCATAATAATCCCATTTGGGAAAAACAAAGTACCTACAAACTACCACATAGATGGGAATCCACTAAGTACAGAAGAAGTAATTAGGGACCTGGGTACCCAAGTAGATAGCATGCTCTCCTTTGAGAACCACATAGCCAAAACAGTCAGGAAATCCTTCTATGAGGCACACCTGATCACAAAGGGTTTCTCATCCAGATCCAAGGAGGTGATTGTGCCCCTTTACTCCTCACTCATTAGGCCCATAATAGAGTACAATGCCCCATTTGGGATGTACCTCACTAGACACCTGCAACAACTAGAAAGACCACAGAAGTACCTCACTAAGAGGATTAAGGGCCTTAAACAATTACCCTATGAAGCACGACTAAAAAAGCTCCAGCTATTCTCAGTCGCTTACCGTCTGCTCAGAGGTGACCTATGCCTGACCTATAGGGCCATGTCAAACCCAGAACTAATGGACATGCTTCACCTCAAGAAAATGAGATCCCTTAGAACCACTCATTCTAGTGACTTGAAACTATGCACAACAATAAACAGGACATACTGGAGGGATAGATTCCTGTCCCAGCGACTCCCCTCACTCTGGAATAGAATACCAATCCATATTCGACAGAGCCCCTCTCTGACCCTCTTCAAGAGAAATCTTGATGAGTTGATGGGTAATCGTAAGTTCTACCCTGGGATCACTTCAGGAGCCCTGTTAGACAGAGGCCCAGGTTACTAATCTAATGGGGAGGTGAAAGCCATCACTCTGTGGCTAGGCTTATAAATGCCCCTGGGCAGATAGCCTAGTACTTACCTATGAACCTATGAACCTATGAAATATGGACATAATTCCCCTGAAAAGGTAAGATCCCTTACATAAATGCTGGAATCATACACTGTGGATGTCTGAAAACAGCAGCAATTATGTCAAATTAATATATTTTTTTTAAATTCCCACATGTTTGTGGTATATGGTAAATAAGAGTATTTTAACCCATGTTTAGCATCTGATTCTAATTGGATGTCCAGGAATTCAATCCTGGTCTCAGAACATAGCATCGTAGATCTCAAAAAAATGGTGGTGGTTTCTAAATATGCCACAGACTGTCAATGATTCTACTGTACCTTGCCATGTAAAGAAAACATCATCCATAAAGTTTTATAAAATTAAAAAAATTAAAAGAAAATTAGAATTGGATGCTAAAGATGGGTCGAATACTTTTCTTTACCATAAGGAATGTAAAAAGAACAATCTGCTGGTTCGAGGCAGTATGCATCCCCGTCATATATTTTACATTCTTAAGGGACAGTTGCTGAGAAATTTGAGACTACATGCTAGAGATATAAACTTTATAAAATCAAGTCATTATCAAGAACAATAGTTTTTCCACAGAGGTCTGAGAGGAAAGAGGTTCAAGAATCTATGGAAGAAATTAGGGGAGAGAGGAATTCACGTGATTAGCCATTCCTCTTGAAGCAAGACAATGATGATGGACGGTCTGAACTTCTTACCAAAGATGTTTCGTCTCATTCACATACAAGGATTATTCTGACATAGTCCAGTGATACATATGTGAAATTTTGGAAACTAACTGGAAGATTTTACATGGTGATGAGAAGATAAGGGAGATAGGTGCAAAACCAGCATTTTCCTTTAGGAATAGTAAGAACTTGAAACAATTATGCAATTTATCAGCTACAAAAGAGCATCTACGATCAAATAGGATTGGAACATATCCATATAGGAGATGGACAATTTGTGAATACATCTCCAAAGTACAAGGCTTCATTCATCCAGTTACCAATAAGAAATACATCCCCAGACTATATGCTGTAATATACATTGCATGTTTTCAACAATGTCAAAGTTTTTATGTAGGCAAAATGAACAGACATCTAAAAGAAAGAATATCAAAGCATATAAGTGATGTTAGGTTTAAAGATCTTAATAGTCCATTGATGAACCATATAGCTATAAATCACAATCACACCTTTGCGTTCCAGGTTTTACAAACTTTACACAAGTGTGATTGAGGAGGTGATATCATACTAAGAACTGAACTCGCATAAGTATATAGGATTGGCAATCTGCAAGCTGATACACCAACTGGATTAAACACTAGTATTCCTTTGAAACCAGCTTTGAGAAAACGGAGACTCAATTGTTGAGTACTAGGACACTTATAAACATAACACAGTGTGGGATGTATATTATTAATGGTCCCGCTTGATTTGAAGTGTCATTGATCTACAGTACTATTTTAGTGACCATGTTAATTTGAGTTTAGCTTGTACGGGATGTGGCAGAATGGTAGATGACCATACCACCTTGAATGTGCCTGATCTTGGAAACTAAGCAGAGTTGGGCTTGGTCAGAACTGCTTAGAAATACCAATGCTGAAAGTTTATTATTTGTTTTGGTATATATTTCAACACTGACTGATTGGTTCAAATATTGCCTATTTTAACTTAATGGAACAGATTAGCCAGTGAATAATCAATCATTGATAGGCCCTATCTCATTAACCTCCTGGATTTGATTGGAACACTATAGATGGTTAATATTTATTGGAATGTAAATGAGCAATGAAGCATTAACCATCTTTATTGGCGCTTATAACAACAAGCATCCACTAATCTTGAAGCACTATAAGATCTGTGCATATTTGTTCTTATTGGCAACTATTTTCCCTGAAATGTTTGTTTACATACAGCCACTGATTGGACTAAGATGTCTTTTACCACCAATAGGTTTTTAATTTAGTGCAAATGAGTTTTATTGGTCCATATATACAGTTTTCATTTAATGAGGTGCATAGCCACTTTTACCTAATCTGCATATTGTTAGTGACTGGATAGCAGTCTGTTTGAATGTTCCTGATCAGTGTATAATGTGAGATCTGAAGAAGAGTTTACTCAAAAGCACTTAAGTTTATATGGAAGTTTTAACTGCTTTATTTATTATTTTAAATTGATATATTACACGTTTTGATTTATGAGCGATGTCATGGTGACTTTGGATCTTTGCTTTTTCATTTACATAGTCAATCTTCAGTACCAGCTGCTGGTGGCTGTATTTGCATTTTCCTTTTTCATATATATATATATATATATATATATATATATATATATATATATATATGTATATATATATATATATATATATATATATATATATATATATATATATATATACACACACACACATATGAGTCAAACCTGTGGACTTGCTGCAGACATCCAGACAGTAGAGAGTTATAGTGCCCTACTTTTCAAGACCATATTTCTCCCTAAGACTGCATGTGGAAACCTTGAAAATGTATGGCACAGTATAAGAATATGTACATATATTATGAAGCCACCTGTTTGTGTGTATGCCAGCAACAACACCCGCATTCACTACAGCTCCCTGTGTCTGCTGGATTTCACAACGCATATATCACCAACTAAACAAGTTGTGTAATGTATAATGCTGTGTGCTCACTCGTGGACAGGGCAAACTGATTGTGGCCACAGACTTGCTTACCCAAATGCAAATAGACACACATGCTCAAACAGGTACTGTTGTCACACAGCTAGGCTACTAAACAGTTATCTGACTGCTAGGCTACTAGCTGCAGATCGCAGTAAGAAGCAATGTGACTCTGCAGGCCTCCCAAGCTGTTCATCACAAGGCTTGGTTAGGTCCCATAGGATTGGTTCACCTGCAGTCATTTGTAAAGTAGACTTGGGTTGCAGTGCATGTTTTAAGTACTCTATTCTGTAGTCTATAAAATCAAGATATGTGCAGGCGTTCTAATCTTACTCCAGTCCACCTGTTTGTGTGTGTGTGTGTGTGTGTGTGTGTGTGTGTGTGTGTGTGTGTGTGTGTGTGTGTGTGTGTGTGTGTGTGTGTGTGTGTGTGTGTGAGTGTGTGTGTGTGTGTGTGTGTGTCCTCAAGGAACAAGTGTGAGTCTCACACTGACTTCCAAACTGGCATGGGTTTGCACTGTTTTGGGCCTTGCAGTTGATGCAGGCCTCCATACTCTTGTCCTCCATAAGGCCTGCTGATGTCATCTACTATAAGATTACCTAAAGTCATGCTAACATCAGACTTGGCCTGTGGCAGGTGCACTAGGTACTGGATTCTGTAGTCTGTAAATTTGGGTAGGTATGGGTTCTATTCTCACTGCAACCAATTTTTCTGTGTTGTTCGATGAAACTAAATAGGTAGTAGTACTATTCTCACTGTAGCCAACTTGTTGTGTGGATTTTAGAGCATTTTACATCAACCTATGGGACACTGCCCACTTCTCTTCAACAGACACTGCTAATGTTATTAGCAATAGATTATTGCTTGGGTAAACATCAAAACAGGCCATGGTTATGCCGTGTCCTGACAGATCCATACATGTAAGATGTTACTATGTTTATGGTGTTATTCTAAGGTAAAAGAGTACCTGACAGTGTGAGATAACATGGTGGATGGAGTGCAATGCTTTGTCAGGCATATGGCACTTGCCTGAACCATAATTCTGCTATTAGGCAGGGTTGCAAGAGCAGTCTTACAAATATCATAATGTACAACTCCAGCAAAGTAAGGTTCATGCTGTTAAGCCCTTGGGGTTTACAGCATAAAACACACTCTATGTAGGCACTCTTTGCAGTGAAGATGTGGATGTCAGTGCATGCACAGAAAATTTGTTCAAGTTTGCAGTAAGTACTTTGGCCTTGCAAGGCTACAATGCCTTTCAATCAATCAGATAGAAAAGGAAGTTGTGTGAACTAATGTGGGACTACAGTTATGTGTACCAGGAACCTAAATGTACAGTATGACATACGTAGGACATGCTGGAGGGACAGAAACATCTCTCAAAGGTGGACACTTCTCTGCAGTAGGCATAACATCCATGTCAAGCTGAGCACCTCCATTACCCTGTTGAAGGGCAGGCTACATGACTTGCTGCGAAAATGTTATCTAACATGGATGACTGCCGCTTTGGACCTTGCTAGACAAACCTTAGACATCTATGTTATCTAACATTGAATATGACATTGTGATGCAACAGCTATGCTCCTAATCACCATTAGGTCACTACCCTAGTCACATCCTATGAACCTTGAAACTCAAGGAATAATACATGCAAAACTGAACTGATTGGTCTGGCTGCTATTCAAGACATCTAACTGGAAAAGGCTACAACAACCCTACAGATCCTTGCATTATCTGGGACAAGACTGTGGATCACCAGACAGGCTGTGGCCTGCTTCTTATCTTGGGACTGGTGCTAATGTTTTGGATCTGGTGAGAGAAGAAGCAAAGGAGTATTTTACTGCAGTAGAGTGAAGCTGTGGTGAGACCAGCACTAGTAGTAGCCAGGCAGTACCTGTTCATGCAACTCCCCTCTTTTCATCATTCTTAACAAGCTAATTCTTTGTTTTCACTAAGCACTGCTTGATTCGTTTCTAACTTCAGAATATATGCCTAAATACTTTGTCCTTAAATTTGCAGGGTTTACATATTAGTTTCCCCTCAAGTGTTTGGCTGTGCTCTGTACAGACGCAGACACCTGGAGTGACATTTTTTCCTGTAAAACCACAATTTAATTTTCTCCAACACCTAGTTGCACACAGGATACCTAGCCTGCAGTAACAAGCGCTGTCCTCATAGTTGCAAACGTGATACTCGTGACATTAATTAATATTCTCACTACAACTGTCTAGTCAATAAAAAATGTGCCATTGCCATGGATATGAACTTTTCCACTGTGCCCGTTACCACCTTGGTGGATATGGGCAACCTGAGGTAATGTAGAAATTGCCTCATGTTTACTGACAACCAGTCCATTCTCAAACAAATTGATACGGCATGTGAAAGATGTATTTACACAATGTCACTGGAAGCAAAGCTCTCACATACTAATGACAATAAGGTAGTCATTAGTACACATGCTGCACCCATCACACACAGTTCAAAGCAGACATATGCTGAGGCACTTAAATGTAACCTTTCTAAACCACAAAGACCTCCTAGGTGAAGTACAGATAACAAACACCCTCAGCAGCCCCAAATATACTTTCTCAAAACAACACTCATATCAACACACAAAGCTACAGCTCATGGAGGCTCATCCTCTACACCCATAAGGCAAGCCACAACATAGTCCAACATTCTAGTCATTGGAGACTCCATTGTGAGACTCACTGATGTCCCTCTCACCAGGCTGAGTAAGGAGAAAGGAATGGACAGTTGCTTACCAGGGGCTAGGATCTGCTACATTACGCACACACAAATGTCACTGAACCACAAGTGCCAATATGACTCAATCATAGTCCATGTGGGAGTACATGACCTGAGACATACCTCCCTAGACTATATTAAGGGAGACATCTTGGAGCTCTTGGAATGTGTGTCCCAGGCTGGTATGAGCCTAGGACTGAGGAGCATTTCACCTTCACCAAGGATGATGCCACAATATCAACAAGGATGATTGACTTTAATAATTGTCTTAGTTTCCGGTGTCATTCTAAGGTGGTGTAATATTTGTCAGCATATAAGAAGATGGTCAACAGACCACTCCTCTTTGGCAGGGATGGTCTGCACCTCTCCCATCTAGATTTTGAATATTAGCTACAACATCATCTTCTTTCATAGTGCCTTTTTTAGGCAATGCCAAACTGAAAATACATCTGACGTAGCAAGTAAAAACCAAGAAAAACTGAAGGTATTACTGCTCAATGCAAGGAGTCTAAACAAAAAACTCCACTCCCTAGAAGATCTCTTCACAACAGAGAATGCTGATGTCTGTGCGGTCACTGAGACATGGTTTAAAGCCATGAAGGGCACACCAACAATGCAAGGTTATAATCCCTTCCACACATTTAGACCAGATATGTCACAGGCAGGGACCAGAGGTGGAGGTGTCTTTATTTACATCAAAACTAAATATACTTCAAGGCTGGTTAAACAAGACAATGCACTTGAGCTGCTCTGTGTTTAAATCACCATAGGCAAAATCCAATACTACCTCCTTGCAATCTATAGGCCTCCATCAATGACCCAGGAAACCCATACCACATATTTAAACTTATTAGACACACTAACCATCCAACCCAATACCATATTTAGGGGTGACTTTAATTACCCCACTGTTAACTGGGAATCCTATATGACACCAAACGTACAGTCACAGAGATTCCTGGATTTTGTAAACACAAGCTCCCTGGACCAAATAGTCAATACACCAATCAAGGGTGCAACCATACTGGATCTGGGTCTTTCTAATATGGGAGAATGATGCACACACCCTACTGTAATATCTTCCCTGGAAATGTTAGACCACAAAATGATCTCCTTGGAAGTAAAAACAAAACCTGGACCCCCAGCAAAACATGGAATAGTCAGGAAATGCTCTAAGGCTAACCTCCTGCTATTAAGTGATAACCTGGCAAAATTTCAAGGCCCCATAAACCCTGGGAACACTGCGGCCTATGCAGAAGTGTTCACAAAAACCCTGTATAACCATGCTAATAGCTGCATAGAGGCAGCTGTACACACCAGGAAGAAGTACAGAACTAACTCAAAATCAAGCCATCCTGGTGGAATCATAAAATCAATAGGCTGTATAACAGAATGAAGAAAATTATGGCAAAATATAAGAGGTGCAGCACACAGCAGGATAAAAGGACTTTCATCAAACTAAACAAACAACTCAGAGGACAAATAAAGTCTACCAAAGCCAAATCTGAGGTAAGATTGGCCTCCCATCCCAAGGACAACCACAAAGCATTCTTTAGCTATGTCCGCAGCCTCAAAGGCAATACACAACTGTATGCAGAGCTCATTGTAAATGGAGTTACCTATAATGAGCCAGAAGATATAGCAAACCTCCTGGCTGATAAATTCAGCTCCAACTTTACTCCTCTCTCCCCCTCAACCTTCCTCCAGGAAATACCATCAAATAATACTCCCCCTACTATCACTAGAGAACAGGTCCTTAATGCTCTCTCTGAGACTGAGAACACTGTATTAATGGGCCGAGAAAATATCCCAGGATGCCTTCTACATAGTATGAAACATGACCTATCAGGGCCTCTAGAATTACTATTTAACTGTAGCCTCCAAACAGGTTTTGAGCCTCGTAAATGGAGAACAGCAATAGTTATCTCTCTACACAAAGGTGGACCATCTACAGACCCTGGAAACTACAGACCCATAAGTCTCACTAGTCGTATATGTAAAGCCATTGAAAGAATTATCATGGAAATGATCACTAGAGATATAGTACACCTCCAGACACTGGACCCAACCCAGTTTGCTTTTTTCAAGGATAGCTCATGCCTACTCAACCTGGTGGACTTCTTTGAGAAGGTAGCAAAGCAATGGATAAGGGAAAAACGGTTCACACTGCCTACCTTAACCTGACAAAGCATTTGACACTATACCCCAATCAGGCAATGTTGACAAACTCAAGAGGTTAGGTACTAACTGGTCTGTTTCCTGGTGGATAGCCAACTGGATCACAGACAGGACTCAGGAAGTTAGAATTGGGGAGTCCACCTTTACAAAGAGGCCAGTCACAAGTGGAGTCCCTCAGGAATCATTCCTTGGACGGCTCCTTTTTGGCATTTACTTCTCTGAAATCAAGGCCAATATCAGTCATCTCTAGCTGACTAAATTTGCAGATGGTTGCAAATTACGAGCTGTCACTGAATCCCACACTGACACAAATGTGCTCCATAAGGGGCTGACAAAGACATTATTTGTTTACATTTGTTAACTGGGTAGTGTCCGACTGGGATGAAAAAAAAAAACATTTTCAGAGGAGACCTGGGGAGAAAAGCTCCACAACAAAAAGAACATTATTAAGGTACAAGCACTAAACTTAGATTAAGTAGTACATTGCTAACAATATGTAAATGAGCTTAACAAAAATATTATAGCAAAATGAAATAAGAAAATACAATATAAACATGCATGCTTCAGGCATACAGCAATACTGTTTTTTTAACAATATATATGAGGTACATAAGTCATGTAGCTTTACAAGGTGAGTCACTTCTGAAAGACCAAAATTGGTCATGTGGTTTTACAAGTTAGGTCATCTGAAGGAACAAAAATTAATAAAGATAAGACAGATAGTGGGATACAGACAACTGGTGCCAGAGCCATGGACGAAAACTAAATGCCAAGAAATGCATAATACTATTCTGTGGGAAGTCATCCACCCCTGGTAACTATCGTATTGACAACACACCTCTAACAGCTGAACCAGTAGTCAGGGACTTAGGCACACACACACAGACAGTAATCTAGCCTTTGACTGTCATGTGTCTACAGTACTGAGGAAATCATTCTATGTTGCGCAACTTATAAACAAAGGTATGGCATCTATTAAGGACTCATTCATAAGACAGAAAAGGTCACTTAAGGTTAATCACTTGTTAACAGAGGGGGTGGAGCTAGGAACTAAAATTTCTATTTAAGGAGTAAACTAAAACATTTCAGAGCTTTACCAGAAAGGCTCATCCAGACTCTGCTACACTTTGCTGTGAAGGAAAGGTTAGTTTGCTGTTATATTTTGTATTTCTGTATTGCCTTTCTATATTTTGAATACTGTAGTTTGTTTTCTTTATCTTGTGTTTTGCTTGCATTCTGTTTAACAGCATATTAAAACTTCAAAAGAGACCACAGCTCTCTCTGTTCTGAGTCAGGCAGAATTTTTCCCCTGCCTCCCACCCATTTAAGTTGTCTTGTTAAATACCACTGTCTTTCTAGTTGCCCGCCTCTTATGTTAATCTGACCATATATCTCATTTCTCTCTACTTTCACGGGCTTATGTGAGTAATCACAAAACCATCACTTTTGAAATCCCACCCCTTCAATTATTTAAATTTATTGGCCATTCTACAGTATTTCATAGTACCAAAATACAAAAGTAACCACCCCTTTCATCCATCTTGCTGTTTTAAAAATAGTAACTCTCCACTAAACCTTAACTTTTTAAACAGGTAAAACTCAAGTTACCTACTTTCATATCTAACTTCTCTAGTGCACACTGCAGAGTGCATTCTTCTCAATCTTACCTTTAAGCATCCCTGTTACTAGCACTTTCTCTAATACCTAAAAAGATCATCTCTACTTGACTCCAAGTAGACTTTTCTCTATCTGTTAAACCTAGCACTTGCTCCTACAGTACTTATTACCTTGATACGGCACTCTTATAGATAGCACCCCAAAAAGGCAAACCCTCATTTCTCGGTCACTCACGTCCCCGGAATCTCTTTTAAAGTTTTTTGTCTAGTCCTTCTAGCATGTCGAGGGATCAGTTGCTAGTGTCCTCTCCTGCTCAGCTGGTGAACCTGGGAATATTGAGGCAATGTTACAATTGCCTCATGTACACAGACAACCCTCTCCTCCTCCCACAAAACACAAATACATGCGAGAGATGCAACTATACGGCCAAACTGGAGGCTGAGCTCTCTCAACATAGGACTGGCAAGACCAGTCAGGAGGAGAAGGTTACCACACACACTATAGACCCAGTCTCACATAGTACCATCACAACCTCAAATCATACACATAAACACACAAAGACATACTCGGCGGCTCTGATCAAAAATCTACCAAAACAGCAGAGGCCACCAAAGCAGACACCCAAACAACCACCACCTCAGAACACAACACCTGCAACACATAGACCTCACAGTCAGAGTGTCAAAGAGTCACAGCCCTTAAGGCCAAACACAATGCCAGACACACTAGTCATTGGTGACTCCATAGTCAGACACACTGACGTCCCGCTCACCAGACTGAGTAAGGAGAAGGTCACAGTAAGCTGCCTGTCGGGCGCTAGAATCCGCCACATAACGCAAGCACTCAGGTCTCTCAACAGCAGGTACAAATATGACTCAGTCATTGTTCACGCTGGTGTAAACGACCTGAGACGTACCTCCTTGGACTACATGAAAAGAGACATTGAGGAGCTCTCTGATTATGTAGCCCAGGCAGGTATGACCCTGACCTTGAGCAGTATCCTACCTTCACCAAGAATGATGCCACAATACAGAGATAAGATGATCAGCTTTAACAATTGGCTTAAACTCTGGTGTCATTCAAAGGGGATCCAATGTCTGTCTGCCTGGGATGACATGCTGGACAAGCCACGCTGCTTCAAGGGACGGCTTGCACCTGTCACCCTGGGATTCCGGATATTGGCAAAGGCTCTTGCCACCCCATAGTGCCTTTTTAGGCAAGGCTCAAATTCTAAACCTACCACCCTAGAACACAAAAAGGAAAAAACTAAGGGTAATGGTGCTCAATGCCAGAAGTCTAAATCTCAAAATGCACGCACTCGAGGCCCTTCTCAGTATGGAGAACATCGATGTCTGTGCAGTGACAGAAACCTGGTTCAAGGCTCCTGAGAGCACCCCAGCACTATCAGGTTTTACCTCTTATCATGCGTTCCGGCCCCAAAATCCGGACAATACCAAGAAAGGAGGGGGTATCCATATTCATCAAAGACACCCACACCTCAAGACTGGTGGCAACGCACGATGCATTGGAGACCATCCAGGTGCAATTAACCATAGGCAAGACTGCTCTGCAAATTGTAGCATGTTACAGGCCACCCTCACAAACTCAGGAACCTCACATGGCCTTCCTGAAAACACTAGAGGGATAAATGTATCACCAAACACCATCATACTAGGTGACTTCAATTACCCTAATATAGACTGGGAACACTACTCAAGCCCAAACACCCTAGCCCAAAAGTTCCTGGAATTCATAAACTCAAATGCCATGGAACAACTAGTCACCATCCCCACAAGAGGAGAAAACATACTTGATCTCATCATCACGAACATGGGAGCACAATGTTCAACACTGGAAGTATACCCTCACTGGTGAGATCAGATCACAAACTAATCTCGCTGGAGGTCCTCATCCCACCCCCACCTGAAATAAAAAAAACCACAGTAAAGAACTTCTCGAAAGCCGACTTCACACTTCTAAAGACTAGTGTGGTCTCCTTTAAGGTCCCGAGCCGACGGAAAACAGTACTCAAGCCGCTGAATCACTTACAAATGCCTTCTACCAGCACCTGCAGGACTGCATGGATAAGGCAATCCCAAGCAAAACAAAGACTCTTTGTACCAAAGGCAAGCGTCCACTCTGGTGGACCCCAGCCATAAACAAACTCTACAACAAAAGGAGGACGCTACTACAAGATAGAGCAAAATCCTTAAAAGGTAAGACACCCTTGATCACTATAAGTAAAAAACTAAGAGCTCTCATAAAATCATCCAAAGCAAATTTCGAGAGAAAAATAGCTAAAGACTCAAAAGACAATCATAAGGCCTTCTTTAGCTATGTTAGAAACCTGGGAGGAAACTCCCAGATATGCTCAGAACTAGTTCAAAATGATGTGAAGATTACTGATCCTACAGACATTGCCAACATACTGGCTGACAGGTTCAGTGCAAACTTCTCCCCTCCCCCAAAAGGAGAGATATCTATACCAAGCAATTGCAGCCCCCAAACATCTCCAACGCCCAAGTGAGAACTGCTCTCTCAAAGCAAAAACACAGCATCCATGGGACCTGATGGTGTCCCCGGCTGTGTGCTCCACGAACTCAACAAGGAATTAAACCCACAGCTAGGACAGCTGTTTAATCATAGTCTTACTTCTGGATACGTACCCAGGGAATGGCGCACTGCAACTGTGGTCCCACTTCACAAAGGCGGTGCCTCCACCGACCCTGGAAATTACCGCCCATTAGCTTGACAAGCCTTATCTGCAAAGCCATGGAGAGGATCATAATGGACCTCATAAATAAAGACATAGGAATTTGCAGACTTTGGATCCATCCCAGTTTGGCTTTGTCAAAGGCAGATCATGCCTTCTAAACTTGGTTGACTTTTTGAAACAGTCACCAAAGCCATTGATGAGGGAAAGGCAGTCCATACAGCCTACCTCGATCTGGCAAAGGCCTTTGATACAATACCCCACTCGGGTATCATTGAAAAACTCATCAGCTTAAATGTTAACCCATACATCACAAGATGGGTTGCAAACTGGCTGAGTGACAGAACCCACAGGGTCAGAGTTGCTGGCGCCATGTCAGACTCAAAGCCTGTCACAAGTGGTGTACCACAGGGCTCAGTCCTGGGCCCACTCTTGTTTGGCATCTACTTTTCCAAGTACAAGCAAACACAGGAGGGTTATGGCTGACAAAGTTTGCAGATGACTGCAAACTGGGCCATAGTAGAAAACACATCTGACACAGATATCCTTCAGAAGGGTCTCACAGAAACGGATAACTGGTGCCAGAGCCATGGCCTAAAGTTAAATGCCAAAAATGCATAGTCATACCCTTCGGGAAAAACAAGGTTACCCCTAGCTACCAAATAGGTGGCAATCCACTGAGTACAGAAGAAGTTATCAGGGACCTGGGGACCCAGGTTGATAGTAGTCTGTCATTCGACACCCATGTAGCTAAAGTAGTTAGGAAGACCTTCTACATTGCCCACCTTATCATGAAGGGATTCTCATCTAGATCAAGGGAGGTCATAGTCTCCCTATACTCATCACTCATCAGACCAATGATTGAGTACAATGCCCCATTCGAATGTATCTGACCCGACACTTGCAGCAGCTGGAGAGGCCACAAAGTTCCTCACCAAAAGGATAAAGGGTCTCAAACATCTGTCCTATGCTGCCCGACTGAAAGAACTCCAGCTCTATTCAGTCGCTTACCGCTTGCTCAGAGGCGACCTTTGCCTAACATACAAGGCCATGTCAAACCCAGATTTGATGAATATGCTTCACCTCAAAAAATCTAGATCCGTCAGAGCCACAAGGGCGGAGACTTAAACCTCGACACGGCTATTAATAGGACGTGCTGGAGGGATAGATTCATCACCCAAAGACTCCCTATGCTGTGGAATAAAATCCCGGTATATGTGAGGCAGAGCACCTCGCTGGCCTTGTTCAAGAGAAATCTTGACCAATGGATGGGAGATCGCAGATATACCCCAGGGATTACCTCAGTGTCACTGCTCAACAGAGGCACAGCAAAATAATGGGTATAGTTCCCCATACTAAAGGGGTGGCGTAAGCCACAAAACTATGGGCTAGGCTTGTAAATGCCCTCGGGCAGATAGCCTAGTATGAACCTATGAACCTATGAACCTAAGTCCAAGGAAGTCATTGTTCCACTGTATTTGGCAGTCATCAGACCTATCATTGAGTACAATGTCCCTTTGGTATGTACCTAACCAGGCATATCCAACAATTGGAACATTCACAGAGGTTCCTCACTTAACTAATATAAGGTGTAAGCAAAATGTCTTATGCAAACCATATCAAGGTCCAATCCCTGTATTTTGTTTCCTACAGCCTTTTGACGGGAGATCTATGCCTGGCATACAGGCATTGTCAGACCCCACTCTGGACCTCCTGCATATCCACAAAACAAACAGCACCAGAATTACCCATTCTAAAGACTTACACCTTGGCTGTGATATAAATAGGACCTGCTGGAGAGATAGGTATGTATCCCTGAGACTACCCTCTCTGTGGAACAGGTTCCTCATCCATGTGAAGCAGAGTTCCTCCCTAACCCAATTCAAGTGCAACTTGGACAATTGTATGGGGAACAGGAAATTCATCCCTGGTTTGGCACCTATATCTCGAATGAACACAGGCAAACTGTAAAAGGTTTATTTCCCAGGCCCCTGCTTACATTTATCAAGGGCATCAGAACTTGTCAGAGATATGGGATGCTTGGCTAGGCTTAAGAAAGCCCTTGTGTTCATTAGCCTAGTAAACACCTATGAACCTATGAAGCTATGAACCTATACTGTATAACCATTCTGATGACATTTGTCTTCTGTGCTGACATTAAATGGTGTACTCTGATGTTGATGGGTTGATTGTAGATGTGTACCCTTAGGTATGTATTACACAATCCTGAAAGAAAAACATAGATATTTCCATGAGACACATTTCATTGTGTGACTCCACAACCATTACAACAGGATCCATTTTAATGTAGACAAATTATTAGGTTATCCACAGTATAAATGGCAAAGTACAATATCGGTAAATGACCAGTACAAGTAGCATGTCAACAGCACCAATGGATGAAAGGAATTCATACTAATGTAGATAGTCACCCTGTGCACCAGACACAAAGCTTTATTTCCCTGCATCCATGAGAAAGATGATAGGGATGTGACACAGTTATCATCACTTGCATATGGTGTTGTGTGGGGGTGCAGGAGGGCTAGGCTGACCCAATAGGTTGGCAAGTGTGTGTGTTTGAGTAAGCAAGGGAAGCAGGCAAGATGGACCATTCAAATGTTGCATGTGTGTCTGTAGGTGCCCTCAATGTGACATTGGTGTGTGAGTGTCTGCATGAACACAGCCAAGCTCAGTGCTAGCCCTATGTGTCTGTATGTTGAAGAGCTGTAAGCCGTGCATGGTAGAGTTGATAGTTCATTGTCTCCTCACCTGAACATGAGAACTGGCTCTGCCAGGAGTTGCACTGGCACCTGCATGCTCAAGGTCAGATACTGTGCTACTATCTGAAGGGGACTGATGCCTGCTGGGCATGTGTCCTTCATGGGAATACCCAGGACTGTCAGTCCATGCCCTGCAATGTCTTGGTGTGGACAGCACACTCCCGTCTGGAGCACTGGATGTACTGCCACTATGGGAGCATGATTGGGCATGGTCTTGCTGACTATCAGCAGAAGTAGTTTCTGACCTACGCCCACAAGGCCAACGCTCAACTCCAATCAGATGCTCCATCACAGACAATGTGTGTTCCATGACAGATAGTGTGCAATCCGTCTCAGACCTACCTCTTTCCACTGTGTCAGTCAACCGATCCAGGGTATCAACAACATGGTGGAGGCTGTCACAGATGTCAGACTGTGCTGCATCCATAACCGGGAGTTCCTTTCCGAATGTGCCTGTGCCTCCATGATGGCCCTAAACATATGTCTAGTAACACATGATGAGACACCTGCAACAGGTGGTGGAGGGACAGTAGGCCTCCTGTGAGTACACCTATCAATCCACCTGTGTAGAACCTCACCATCTCTTTGGCTATGGCCAGTGTCAACAATCATTGAAGCCACAGTAGCCACACTTCCCTGTTTAAAGGCCCCAACACTCCAACTGTCCAATATCTGTGGCCTCAGTCGACTGGGTATGCATAGGTATACTGGATGTGTACAGTGATAATGAGGGTGGATGAGAGATGTAAACCTCTGTGTCTGATTCAGCCTCTACAACCCCCAGCTCTGCCTCAATTTGGCTACTGTCATTATCAGAGTCTGAAGAGACACTGACATCAGGTGATATAGGGGACAAAGACCAATCTCCCTGGTCACCTGTGATAAAAAGTTAAAAGCAATACATTAATACCTGCTCTACTATGCTCTGCAGTACTATGGTGCAATATATGTTAAGCTGTATACACTGCTGTCCCTATTACAGACTTGTATACCTCCCATCCTCACAGAGTAGGACATCTGGACATTATTTTCTAACTGCAATCTGTAATGATTTGGAAATATTTATTCAGAGAACAACAATCTTATGAGCAAAACTGTACAGTTGACAGTTATGGTAATTATTAATGTCCTGACAATAGTTTTCAAGTCAATCACTATGGTCATACCTGCAAGGCAGAGGTATGAGTCTAAACTGTGGACATTCAGAAAGTATCTGTACAGTTGACAATCATGCAGACAGTACATCAATCCAGCCAGCAGGCCTGCGATGACACACTAGCTAATACACTGAAATATATCTACATCTCTATCAAAACAGTTTTCTGCTTACCAGCTGCAGGGGCACAGCCTCTTCTGATTCCCGACAGTCCTGAAAAAATTTGAGGGAGAGGTAATAGCAACAGCACCACATGTTACAGTATAACAGGGGTTAATATGTCCAAAAATCTCATATCTACAGTAACACCAGTGTTAAAAGGTATGTGGGTGACAATCTCTACTTGAGCTTTAACCTGCAGCTAACTTACCCCCCCCCCCCCAAAAAAAAAACACCTGACACCAGTGTAGAACTATATATGCCTTGACAGGATGAATGCAACAGGATTCTACTGCTGATCTAACTAAACATACCTGGAAGGTCCTCTTGGCAGGAATGGATGGAACCCACATCCACAACATATTGGCTGATGGATGTCTGGTAGCTGTCCTGAGCAGCAAGGTTTGCCAGGAATTCCTCTGTGGCTGTGAGAGGAGTTTCTGCTGCAGGCCCACCACCAGTGACCTGATGATCCCTGGCTACATCAGCTGTGTGCCTCCTTGCTGCATTGATCATGTCTGTGGCATGGTGTCGCACCTGC
The DNA here is from genome assembly GCF_019279795.1 of Protopterus annectens. Taxonomy (NCBI): domain Eukaryota; kingdom Metazoa; phylum Chordata; order Ceratodontiformes; family Protopteridae; genus Protopterus; species Protopterus annectens. Next base: position 841,213,236 of record NC_056732.1, read on the forward strand.
TTGTAACTACAATTTGGATGACCTACAGCATTGATGTTTGCACCATGGCTGCATGTTCTGACCTATTTGCTGTCCTTCAGGGCAGCATGACCTGATAATGTTGTCACAACACCTCAATGAGGAGGACATTTTCTGCCTCAGAAAATGGTGGCCTGTGACGTGCATGCATAATGTTTACTGAAATACAAAGAAAAGAAAACATGTATAAGGATCACATATGTATGAGTAAACTATGTAGCGATACAGTAGTAAAGGAAGGCTCTCAGTATTCACCGCTTGATTATACATCTCATATTCAACAGTGGGCCAAAAATACAAAGGGTGTGGACGCAACTAGAATAGTAGCAGCAGTGACATATTCCTGTTTGTGCCATGACAGATACTCACGTATGCTCACATACCCAACACAGCAGTCCATTGTAGTGTGCCCCATAGCAGAAAATACCCCCCCACAAAAAAGAAATATAAACAATAGTGCCAACAAAACAGCAGTGTACTAATACAACTGCTATCAAAGGAAGTACCCAGGAGACCTTTGCACCTAGTTATCACACTGCATTATACTCTTGGTGTACTCTACATCCTCTATACATCTAACAGGGCTGGAGATCAATGCTATGTCATCAGTACAATTCTAATGTAATCCACATTCTTCCTAAGTATATTCAAACACATGCATCATGTAGGAAACAGGATGGATACATACCTAATGAAGTACAATACTCCTCTGTTGAAAGATACTGCTCTACAAGAAATGTGACAATGAGTTAGACATAAGAAGTAACTCTCGTCCACACTGATTTGCCTAGCTACAAATTTGCCTTTTTATGATGGTTCTCATTAGAGGTTGATTGCATCTGAACCAATCTGTGCTTCAGAAATGCTAAATGCAGCCTACACAGCTGATTTGTAGTATAATCAGCCAATCCCATGCAACTACTTAACAAGATATAAGGCATCAATGTAGATTTCATCCTCTTTTGTATATGCTGGAGTGTAAATTAGTGGGGTAAAGATACAACATCAGCAGAGAGAGAATGTTTGTAGCAGCTACTTTTTACATACAGATGCGTGTGATACAGGCTGAAGATGCTGCTGCTGTTGCTGACAATAGGCATAGACAGAGAGGGTGAAGACTTTGCAGGATGACAACATAGCAGAGTAACTGTGGGACCTGTGGCAGCCTTGATTAACAGCCAGAGCCAGATTGATCATGTTCAAAAAGTGCACCTATGCCCTATTTCGAACCCAGTACCATCTGACTTGAACAACCCACCAAGCCGCACAGACATTTAATTAGCACAGGTGTTTTAAGCAAAACAGTAATTGTCATTAAGCATGTTTACTCAAAGCTGAGCATTGCTTTGCATCGCACAGGAAATCTGCTAATGGAATTAAGGTATGTGTTTAAGGTAAGTGTGTTAGCCAAAGGTATCATTAACAGAGTAAAAGGCAACATGCTTGGTGTGTCCTAGAACAAGGTAGAGGGTACATTAACCATAATGCTAAGCACTCAAGCAACTGCCAAGCCATGTGTAATGTCATGGTAGTCACCAGGAACGTGTGTGCTGGCAACCCTTGTATCTAGCATGACCCCCATATATGTCTGTTTCTTTTACATCTGTGATTGTCTGGAATATCACTGGCAAATCACTGTGGACTGCAGTCTGGAATTACTGTGCTACATTTGATTTACATGCTTCAAATTCTTCTGGGAACTCATGCTAATGCATAACCTGATATTCTAGGCACTTTCTAGGATTGTAATAGCAATAGTTAAAATGTGTTCCCATCTGTAGGCCTTTGACATCCATTATTTAGAAGCAGACATTCCATCTGTATTGCATTGGGTGGATAAATAGATGATGATATGGTCATACATTTCACAGCTTATAACGGTGATGTACACAAACATATTTAAATTCTAGACACAGCTGTATTTGAACCCAGGACCATGTGAACCAAACAATAAATATTTTCAAAGCATTTCAAAGATTGAGCTACTGAGTCAGTGATATAGTATGTGTGTTTTTACACATTGTACAGGTAATTGCAAACTGATTTGCTGTTACATACCTCACTTACACCTATTAATATGTGTATGGGGGCGGCAAAAGCCAACACATTCTGGCTAGGCTTATAAATGCCTTCAGGCAGATAGCCTAGTACCTACCTATGAACCTATGACTTTATAGTGATGTATTTCTTTACCAGATTCACAGTTAAATTCTTATTTTTCCATTAATCGTTTAGCAGATTGTGTCCCATGGACGTCAGACATGGTAACATTGCTCAAGTCCTCACCCATGGGATTGTTACCACTGCATCTTTACTGCTGCTGTGGATGCTGTGGCTGACACCGGCACCTGGGGCTAGACTGACGCACCAGGATGGGCAGCATGCTCTTCATCTGGCATAGGAGTGTGCCGACAGTCTACTGCACAAGCCTACGCACCATGTCAGGCAGTTTTGCATAGGTGACATAGGCATCCCCTCCACCTCCACTCCCAGAGGGGACAAACTCCTGGCCTGTGGGGCAGAAGTACCTGAAGGAGCAGGTAGTGCAGGAGCAGCAGGGGGAGGGAGGTGCCACCAGGCTGCAGCCCAGATGTGCTCGGCTCCGATGCCTTAGCCAAGGGAGCCAAGGTAGGTGGATTACCAGGAACCGGCTTACCTTGTTGTGCTGTGGTAAATAAAATAGAAATGTAAAGGAAAAAAACGTAACCCAAACAAATGTAATGAGTAAGATAAAAGAAAACAATAATGAATAATGGAAAAAATTGAAAAATAATATAATGAGGAGCACAGCAATAAATAATGTAAATTAAAATGCATTTAACAACAAAGCAATATTAAATTATACATAAAGACAACATAAGAGGTAATACCAAATAATATGATAATAGCAAATGATAATATAAATATATTGATTAAATAAATAAAAGAAGAGTAGGGGTGGGGTGAGAGAAGAAAGGAGAACATTAGTAACTTCACAGATACTGTAACAAAACATACTACAAATAAGTACTTTTAGATATGTTAGATTTTACTTGTAACATGCTATGATGTTTATTACTTGAAATACATCCTGTTCTTTACACAAGCACTATAGTTCAGATCATATTGCATCTAGCAATCATTCAATATTTCTTATACTGGATATATGGTGTCCCATGTACATACATCTGAACCTCTTAAACACAATACATTATGGCCCAAGCCATACATAAAGGTGGAACAAAGGCACATCAACTGGGAACATTCCTACATAGTGTGCTCTTACAATAGTAGCAAGGCATTCAGATAACAGATTTGCCTTTAAAATGCATTTAGAGAGATGTCTGATATCTGCAATTCAGAGGACTGACATTTTTTTCTGACATTGATCCTCAACAATGTGGCAGAGACTGGCCAGTAAAACAAATCATACGCCAAACAGATCACACATATGGGGCAATATTCAGTACATTCTGCAAACAATTATGACAGTTAAGAGGTATGTCCATGTACACTGATTACACTTGACAGCTGGACATTCAAGGCACAATGGGTGTGCACTTCACATGCAAGGATGGTTATGTTTTATTTATGAAATGCTAAAACAGTATTGAAAACAACACAATTTTTCAGTTGGCTGGTGTGGAATTATAGCCCACAAGCAATGACTACAGTAATAATGGACATTTTATTTGAAATACAACATTATCACAGCACTGTCTCCTTTTACACTTTATTGATTCATGTTGTTTAAAATGTTGCACATAAATGTTTACCCTAACAAGGTATTGACGGCAATCAATAGCATATTTCTGACAATGAGTGGACCACAACATTGACCCTTAATCTGGGTATTCTGCAATATTAATTAATGGTTGGAAGCTATGCTACGCAGTACTGCATGCTTACTTGTTTTACTTGCATTTACAGTTCAGATATGAACTGACACATTAATGAAAAAGTCTATGATGTCCCAGGTATTTCATACATGACTGTTAAGACTGTAATATCTGTATGTTTTTTTTATTTTATTATTAATCTATGTATGCATTTATTATTTTATTGATTTTATTACATGTCACGCACTTGCCTCATCCTGGCCAAATGCTTTGCATGGGAACGCATGTTGCAAGCCCTCTCTTCTGCAGCTGTGTTAAGAGAGGGAAACCATTATGCATACCAGTTTTGCACAGATTCAGCTTGTATATTTATAAATTACTAGAAAACATACTTGCATATCTGTGGTGTGTTCCCTGCCTGTGCCTCTTGGATCCCATGATCCAAAGTACACCTCTTCCTTCATTGGAGGTCTTCATAGTGGTAACCACATTGCTCACCAGTTGCACTGGTCAGCTCCTTGGCCAAACTATCCCAGGCTTCAGACTTGCATTCTGACCCAACATATTTCTCCTGCAGCAGCCAGGGTCCAAGGACCTAGTGAACTATAGGCCATCACTCAACCTATCTCACCACAGGAGTAGTGAAGGAACTCCTGTGCCTTCATATATACTGTGAAGGCGCTACTGTAAGTGTAGCACAGCTTCACTGTGTGGTTTAGCATGGTGCTAGGCACAGTGCAGCTGAAACAATGGAAAACATCCTGTTTCTATTTTTAGATGTCTGGCGCATGTCTGATGCATGGGTGCACAGAGTTAAGCATCGTTAAATAATGCAGCACATTGTGCAAACACGCACATAAAAAGAAAAAAAAAAACAATTGAAAGTATCCAGTATCTATTTTTAAGTGTCTGGCTCATGTCTGATGCAGCGGTGTGCAGAGCTAAGCATAGCTAAAAAATGAGGTGCATTGTGCAAACATGCACATAAAAGTAAAAAAAAAAATAATAAACCCAAATTAGTGAAATAATTGCATACACAGCCCCATCAATATTTCTTATACTCGTTTTGGTCAGGTTAATGGGCTGAGAGGTATGTGGGTGTGCCGTTGGTGTTGCACAGATTCATTATCTGTATTGTTCTGTGAGGTTTTGTGCCGCAAAACCTCCCTAAGGCACGTCACAGCATTAATATGCATGGCATGCTGCCAAGGGAAGATTTTGGCCATGTACATAGATAGACTCCATGTAGGCTCTACACAGAGCCTACACAGACTTTACTGAATCCTGGTTAGTACTCTATAGAAGTTCCCAGTTATAATTAGTCCAACTTTGAAGTGGCCACAAACAGCTTCACTTGCCTTCATTCTCCTTAAATCACCACAGTTCTTGGTCTCCTTTCAGGGCTAATAGCTGGGCCTCTTATACACCCAACAACTTTCTTTAGACTGGGCTTTCCCTAGCTGGTCTTTCATAACTGCAGCACTTCTCAGCATGCTCCAGTAGTTTAACTAGCATGTAGATCCAGGAATTTCATTGCAGTCAAAGAAAGACCAAGACCAAATGCCTTTTTTAAAATGAAAAGATGGGGAAGTTGCCCTCTTATCTGCTCTTATACTCAAGTAGGTAGAATTTAACTGGTAATCTAAAAACAGCAATGATGGCTGAGCAGACAAGGTGATAAGTATGTATAACTCAGAAGACTACAATTAAATAGTTGTAAAGGAACAAATGAATGTCTCAGCTATAACTTTTCTTTAGCTTAAAAATGACAGTTGTTAAATCACCTTAAAAATGATAAAATATTAAGAAGGATATATAAAAATACCACTAAACTAGTTACTAGCCAATTAGATATGAAATCACCTTCCACCCATGCTTTGAATGAGTATACATTCATAGTGGTAACCACATTGAAGGTTGGAAATTCTTCTTATCTTCAGATGTAGAAATGTTAGATTTGACACGAGGAGCAGAGGAGCAATGAGGCAACATTCTTGTATGAGGATGTGGAATCTTTGTCATGCAAAAGTTCAAAGGGCAGGTTGGCATAGTGGTTAAGGGACTCTTTATTGAAATGTCTGCACTCAAAATGCCGCAAAAAAAGACCAAAAGCACAGGAGAAAAGCAAACCTTGAAGATTGCTCTTCTCCTTAAAACTTCTTTTTGCAGGGAGGGTAAGCCCCCCACACCCCCAAACTTATATATACCAACTCCAAGATCGCCATACCTCAGAGAAAAGGGAATATTCCGAGAAATGGCATCTCAGACTTGATATTTACAAGTCTGATCTTTTGGCCATTCAGTCTCTGTATTTCAGGACTGGCTGTAGTGCATCTTGACATTATAAATGGCTACCAGTTGAGTTCTTTACCTCACAGGTACAAGGTACAGGGGTTGAGTCTGATCTCTGGGTGTTGGCTAGGCTTGTAATAGTCTGTTTAGTATTTGTCCATAGGCCTAAAACATGGCTATATTTCTGAATCCTTTTTTAAAAAAAATGTTTCCGATACACTAGAATTCACACATTCATTTTTGAAAGCTTGACCTGTACCTAGCAATGTTTTCTTTCACTTAAAAGCAGGCAGAAATTGCAAGGATATGAGCTTGTAAGATTTATATTGTCTGCATATCTCAATAAAGAAAATGTTAGCCTAAAATTCAGGTTTAAATATTGCATGATTAAGCCTTTAAACAGCTGGAAAAGAGAGTCAAGATAAAATAAGATCATCAAGATATTTCTCCATTTGTATCTCTACAAATAATTAACTCAATTAAAACAATAAGCAAAATGTAACATCGACACTACTGAATAGCTGTCAAAATCAAGACGAAAGGACAAATAGGGATAGGTATCAGTACAAATGGAATTATAGCATACAGGACAGATTATATTTATAGTAAAGTCATGTATGCCAACAGCCTCATTACATGGAGAAAGATGTCAGGTCTGGACGTCACACTTAGTGGTCAAAATGTAGGAAGCTGAAAGTGTTACAAAAAAATTAGAACTAGGACCTTAGTCTTCCAGAACAAATCAACACAGAAGTTAATATAGGGTGTGTTGTCACACTGGACTGGAAAGCTGTGCTAAAGATAACCCAAAGGCAGTTGTATTTAGAACAATCATAGGTGATCAGAGTTTCCGTGAAGGACAGTAGACAGATTCTGAATAAATATTGTTTGCATGGAAATGATAAGGAAAGACTAGACTAAGAAGAAGAGGGGAGCGAAAATGAATATGTCAGAGATATGGCTCTAAACGGGAAAGTGCCAAGTACAGACTCAGTATTCCTGAATAAATGTGCTACAAAATATAACATCTGCAGGAGCAGGCACACATGCAGCTGTTTACTCACAGCATTCAAGCTGCCACTGTAAAGCCATCATGAATAATATATTTCTTAATCAGGTGTTAAAAGACAGTATCAATGACACTATGATCTGTAACGTCATTGTATAGTTTGTTTCCCAATCAGGTTTAGTATCAATACTTGTATGTTAAAGGAACATGTTATTGTAACATCACTAGGGCACTGCAGGCTAGGAATTTAGAACTGCGGCTACATAGTGCGCAAGGACTAAGCAGGATGTAAAGAAGGATCAGATGTCAACATTTCAAAGTAGAGGAAGGAAGCAGGGACAAACACCTAGTTTGGTGCGGCGGTCTGTGGAAACAAAGAAAACTGCTCTTCCCTTAACATAACTCAAAGTGAAACAGACAGGAACCACTACCTTGTATGACATAAGAAATAAGAAAGGCTATTAAGAAAGTGATGACAGTCAAGTGACAAGACTTCCAGAACATTAAAAATGGGGTACAACATCAAAGGGCATTAGAGAAAAAAAACATAAGTAACACTGACAAGAAAAGAAGAAGAGAAGGATCTTCAAGGGAAAGGACAAAAATAAGACATTTTTATGTGGCAAGCATACTACTCAACTTCTTAGCTTAAGAAATCTGAACAAAGCCTGGAATTATGAGAGTATGAAGGGCCAAAAATGCGGACAGATTTAAAATATTGCTCTTAAACTTAGAAACATAAAAAAATAAATTTAGAAAGTTCCTAGAAGAACAGGATTGGTGTTAGCATGCATTTTCTGAAGGAAATTAAGTCTTAAACTCAAACGTGTGCCATTATTTAGTGATTTGCCAGAAAACCACAAATATTATGAGGAATAGAACAACAATATGAGGCAAAAATCTGGACGTTCTGCAAAACTCTGGGCAATTGAGAGGTATAGGTGGCAAGTGTCCATTTCTTTTCAGAAAGCGGAGAATCATATGCAGATTTATGTCCAGTCCAGTTATAACAGTTTATTGCACATCAGTTTTTAAATTACTTAAAGTTCATCCACATTTTAAAATCCAGATATATTTACATACATGCTCTATCCAACTGTAAATATACCATATCCAAAATATATATATATATATATATATATATATATATATATATATATATATATATATATATATATATACATACACACACACACACACACACACACACACACACACACACATACATACAGAGAGAAAGAAAGAGATACACACAGATATATCAATATGTGGAATGGAATGTAGTACACCAGTAATCAAAATGTAGTAACATCAACTCAGTCCTGAGATATGCATATATTTTGAAACATACATTTCCCAAAAAACAAATACACAGAAAAACAAAAAAAAATTGCAATGGAAAACACTTTCCTTTTTTGATCTTACAAAAAAAAAAAAAAAAAACACCATTGCTAACAGACCAAATTTGTCTAATCAGGCTAGCTAAGGGGATGGATTTCATGGTGTGCCGGTGCATGTGGTATGTGTCTGAGCCTGTCTTATTTAGTGATAATGTTACAGAACATTTTTTCTAGTGTAAGGTACAGGTTTAGGGTTAGCAAGTATTCTTAAGGTAGTGCAGATTGGCTTTGCTCAAATGCACACATCATAAACATGCAAAGGTTACTTTTATTACTGACAAAAGCAAATATCTTTGTTCAGCCTTAATAGCAGTAGATCCACACAGAAAAATGAAGTCAAGTAGACAACAATAGACTGATCATAAGTGCGTATATGTGTATACTATCCTATACTAAAAAAAACATCAGTCAAAAAGAGATACACACAGATATATCTATATATCAATATGTGGAATGGAATGTAGTAGACCAGTAATCAAAATGTAGTAACATCAACTCAGTCCTGAGATATGCACAGATGTCAATGTTCTCCATTTTAAGTCCTTAAAATGGAGAACATTGACATCTGTGCAATGACAGAGACCTGGTTCAAAGCTCCAGAGAGCACCCCTGCATTACCAGGCTATAATTCATACCACACCTTTCGGCCACCAAACCCGGACCGAAACACTAAAGGTGGAGGCGTGTCCATATTCATTAAGGATATCTACACCTCCAAGCTAGTTGTTCAGCATAATGCATCCGAGATTATCCAAGTTCAACTAACTCTGGGCAAAACCGCAATCCAGATTGTAGCTTGCTACAGACCCCCCACTATGCCCCAGGATTCCCACTCCTCTTTTCTTGATACACTGGAAAGTATTAAGGTACAACCTAACACTCTAATAATGGGTGATTTCAACTACCCTACCATTAACTGGGAAAACTACTCATGTACCAACTCTTTTGCTCAACGTTTTCTGGAAATCATCAATTCCAATGCTTTGGATCAACTTATCCACACCCCCACCAGAGGCAGCAATATCCTAGACCTGATCATCACCAACATGGGTGACCAGTGTTCCACACCAGAGGTCAGCTCCTCGTTGGTCAGATCGGACCACAAGCTAATCACCCTAGACATCCCCATCCCACTCCCACCCCCCATTCGGAAAACAACCGTAAAAAATTTCTCCAAAGCCAACTTCACGCTTCTTAAGACAGAAGTGGCAAACTCCATGACACCCATGCAGATGGACAGTAGAGGTACGACTGCTGAATCCTACACAAATGCACTTTATAAGGACTTACACGAGTGCATGGATCATGCTATCCCTAACAGAACCAAGATGCTATCCTCCAAAAAAAGGAAGCCAATCTGGTGGTCTTCTGCCATAAACAAACTCTACAACAGAAGAAAGAAACTGTTGCAAAAAAGAGTAAAATCCCACGATTTGGAGGAACTCCCTGGTCAGCCTCAGTAAGAAGCTGAGATCCCTCATAAAATCCTCCAAAGCTAGTTATGAAAACAAAATTGCCACTGATTCTAAAGACAACCACAAAGCATTCTATAGCTATGTTAAAAATCTCAATGGCAACACTCAGATCTGCTCTGAGTTACAGCACAATGACACTAAATATACAGAACCAACTGATATTGCCAACATCCTAGCAGATAGGTTCAGTGCTAACTTTACCACCCCCTTGCACCCCCTAAAGGGCCCATCTTTATCCCGGAACAATGCAAAGTTCCTGTAATCACGGCTGCACAGGTAAAAACTTCATTCTCCAAAGCCAAGAACACAGCATCCATGAGACCTGACAACATCCCAGGCTGCCTTCTATATGAACTACAGAATGAACTGGCACCCCACCTAAGTACCATGTTCAATCATAGCCTCACCTCAGGCTTTGTGCCCATTGAATGGAGCACCGCGACAGTTATCCAACTCCACAAAGGGGGGGGCCACAACTGTCCCTGGGAACTACCGCCCCATTAGCCTGACGAGCCTCGTCTGCAAGGCCATGGAACGTATCATCATGGAACTCATAAACAAAGACAATGGAGATCTCCAAACCCTGGACCCCACACAGTATGGGTTTGTAAAAGGCAGATCATGTCTCCTAAACCTGATAGACTTCTTTGAAGTAGTCACCAAGGCCATGGATGAGAGTAAGGTGGTTCACACAGCCTATCTAGATCCCGCCAAGGCATTCTACACCATCCCCCACACTGGAATTATAGATAAACTCACTAAACTAGGTAAAATCCCTATGTCACAAGTTGGTTTGCCAACTGGCTTACTGTGAAAGTAGCAGACTCCAAATCAGACTTCAGACCAGTGACAAGTGGAGTACCACAGGGTTCAGTCCTGGGTCCTCTCCTGTTTGGTATCTACTTCTCTGAAGTACAGGCTAACACAGAAGGTCTTTGGCTAACTAAATTCACAGATGCCTGCAAACTAGGAGCCATAATTGAAACTCCTAATGATGTGGACATCCTACAAAAGGGCCTCACTGAGACAGATGCCTGGTGTCAAAGACATGGTCTCAAGCTCAATGCCAAAAAGTGCATTGTCATCCCCTTTGGTAAAAATTCTGTACCCATGAACTACCATATAGGCGGTAGTCTACTTAACACCAAAAGTGTGATAAGAGACCTTGGGACACAGGTGGACAGTAGTCTCTCCTTTGATAATCACATCACCAAAGTGGTCAGGAAATCCATCTACGTGGCACACCTCATCACAAAAGGTTTCTCATCCAGAAAAAAGAGGTCATTGTTCCCCTCTACTCATCACTCATTAGATCCATTATAGAGTACAATGCTCCTTTTGGTATGTACCTCACAAGACATCTACAACAACTGGAAAGGCCGCAAAAATACCTCACAAAGAGGATTACTGGCCTCAAACAGATGCCTTATGCAGACCGTCTCAAAAAACTCCAGCTTTACTCTGTTGCATATCGCCTATTTAGAGGCGATCTCTGCCTAACATACAAAGCTATGTCAAACCCAGAGCTGTTGGACATGCTCCACTTAAAGAAATCCCAATCCCTCCGAGCTACACGCTCTAGGGACCTAAACCTTATCACCACAATAAACAGAACATGCTGGAGGGATAGATTCCTGTCCCAGAGAATTCCCATACTCTGGAACAGACTACCTATCTATGTCAAACAGAGCTCCTCATTAGCACTCTTCAAGAAAAATCTTGATGATTGGATGGGTAATAGGAAATTCACCCCAGGGATCACTTCTGTGGTTCTGCTTGACAGGGGCACAGGAAAAGAATTTTCTTGGGTGGCGAAAGCCAGTGTACATTTTTGGCTAGGCTTGTATAGGCCCTAGGGCCAATAGCCTAGTACCTACCTATGAACCTATGAACCTAAAACAGACACTTCAAAATAGTTATTTTATAAGCCAGCCTAGTTATGACACTACCTTGCCTTTCAGCTAACCCTGAAGTAATTGACTGTATGGACTTACCTGTACCTGTTGATAAAACTCAGTAGTTGTATTTTGTATCAAGCTGATGCAGTCTTCATACAATCCTAAACATATACAGATTAGGCACACCTACTACTTGCTCTTTGGGAAAAATGTACACCATGTAATTTACTAATGGACTCATCTGTGCAGCATAAGTGAGAAATACAACAATGACCATCTATACTAAGTATATTCCTTTTATCATTATCCAGTGGACATAGGCATATTCATAAAGTTTGCACACAGCAGATCATACAGTGTATCGTGCCTTGTACTCACAGCCTTCAGTGTGATAAGGTGAAGAGCATATATTCTGTCATGGTATGCATTTGGGTGATCACGTGTATCAGTTGAGTCAGTCTAGTGAAGCAGCAACACACAAATGCTCACATATGCACTCTCACATGTGCGCATGTACATACATGACAAGTAGCATATCCCATGACCAAGGGAAATATTCTTAAGGTCCAGATTAAATTAGTCTTCTTTCTGTTTAAATTGTTGAGGTTCACAAACCAGGGGACTCGAGACAATGTAGATTTGTTGCTTTCCAAGTCACTCATACTGCTCACAACTAAACTATTAGCTGTAATATTAGGTTTATATCTGTCTGTTGTCTCCAAGTACCAGTCTACAAAAGAGTAAAATTAATTTTTACCTGCACATTGGGATGACTGCCACCTACCATGCCATGCTTCCACTGCCTAGGTATGGAACAACATGTTACATCATTAGTTGAGTAGACCTAAATAATTTGCTGAAGGAAATGGTATACCATTATCCCTCCTGTCATATCAGTAAATATGATCTAATTTCCCTAGCAGCAGTAATATTAGGAAGGAAATGCTAAGGAGGAACATTCTACAGAGAGCAGAAGTGAAAGCAAAAAGAAAAGTATGTTGGGGTTACAATTACCACAAAACTGAAAAATGCACTGCAGCTTGAAAGTGCTGTAACAGACAGCAAAATGATGTGTGGCCTATATTACTAACAGAATGCATTCCAGAGATGCCAACAATATCTGCCCTTTCAACAGCTTTCCAAAAGTATCATCTCATAACCTCTAACCCTTTTACTCAATATAATATCTTCCAAGGTCATACAACCTTGGGGGGGGGGCTAAAATTCAACAAAATGATCCACTGATGTAGATGGGTTTGATGGGTTGTACATCTACCCATCGTGGTTATGGTGCAATAAATTTGGGTCCTGCTATATTAATGGACCTTTATATTGAAATGTTGTGATCCAAAATGTCTTAGTCGCCTTGGGTAGAGTGGGAGGGATAGGTCTAACCCAACCATGTAGGGTGCTTTGGCCAGTATACCGCCGTTGTTAAAGTAACATCCTCCTAGGCTGCACAACACTGGGAGAAGCATGCGAACTTCGACAACATGATCAATCAGTGAGTGGGACTCAGCAGATAGTTCACTGACCGCTCACATTTATAGTAAAGATAGCTTAAGCTCTGCTTCATTAGGGATCCAGCCCATTCTAGTGAAACCCTTTCAAGCATACCAAATCCATTGAATGGGTTTGATCCTTGAGATGTTTTAACTTAACCTGAAGTTCTGTGACCTTAGACTAGGTCATAATAATTAAGGGGATGCAGGTGGGGGGGTGGCTCTTCCTGCTGTACGGGAATGTTGGCAGCTTGCCCCAACTACTTTGTGCAGGGTCTATTTTTTTTATTTACTTTGATGACTAAAGATAAATCAAGCCGGTTTATTTGATACAAGTGTCACAGAAACCACATTCTGTTTAAAACTGTTACTATTTTAATCTCATTTTCAAAATATAATGAATACAAACCATTTATTCAGGTCTGATGAGTGCTCTGAGAATAAGGTATGAAATAAAATTCTCTGTACTGTAAATAATTAACATTACTAACACCCTTATTGTTTTATAGATTACTTCTATACCCTGAAACATAAATCAGGGGTTAGTATCCATTGTTTTTTTATATCACTGATATGTTTTAATACACATTTCTCATTTTTTTGCATTTTGCCTACATAGAACTACGTAAGAAGTATTGAAATCAGCAAAATCATTAAGTCGTATGTGTGTTTGTTATTGGATGTTCAAAGACATTAGACAGACTGACATATTTACAACCCCAGCAATCAAAACGAGCATGCATTTTGCAACTAACTACTACTAAATTAATCTCTGGTTTCGTATCTTCTAGCTACAGGTTTAGAATTTTGTTTCCATAAATGAAACATTTCATATATCTAAAATACTAATTTTTTTCAGGAGAACCTTTAAAAGAGGATGTTATACCACCTACAATACTAAATGTTTTAAGACAATCTTTAAATCCTCCAGTGTAATATTCAAAATTGTTTCTGTAACTCTGTAAGTACATTAGGATAAGAAATGCTTAATCATAAGTTCTCACTGCCAGACTTTAAATCATTATCTGCACAAAAACTTGATTTCTCACTTTTTTCCTTCCTTGCCATATTTTCCAGGTAATCCACTGTTTTAATATTTAGCCTCTGTGTATGAATTTGTGGCAAATAGTGCAAACCATTTCATATTTTGGTTTAGAAGTTGTTTGATGAGTTATGTAAAACTAATTTCACTATATATGTCTAAAATAAACTGTATGAAAGCTCTTTACATAGAGAAAGGCATTTGAATGTGCAGTATGAAGTTTGCAAGTTACTTGGTAGGCTTTTGGACTCAAGCAAGTAAAATATATAAAGCCAAGGAAGCTCAAAAGCGAAACATTATTTGTTGTGTTTTTCCTCATACCAATAAGATGAAATTATTAAATGGCTGCAAAGGCAGCCATCACATGACATTGGAAGACCCAGCATCCTCATCAAATTGCAGAATTCTGGAGTATTCTCCACATCTACAATGATGAGTGTCATCCAGTCAGATCTAGAGGCCTTGAACCAACATGCATTCATTTATGGTCTCCTTAGAGGCTGACCATTAATTCTGTGTACAACCTGGATTTAAATGAAAAATGCACTAATTGAACCCACACCTTATCTTTTAAGAAGGGCATATGCTTTAGGGCATCCTCACATACTTGTTATAGCTGCCCCTCACCACCTCACCTTTCTCTATACTGTGATACTTCTGGATATGCCTTAATCTGTCTTCTGTCTTAATAAGTAGTCCGTTTAACTCTTTTCTATAAAACTTTTATTCACATTTCGATGTATAGTCATATAATAAATGTGTACTCTTAACAAGTTTATTAGAAAATCCATAGCACTGACAATATGCTTTTACTATTGTTATAAGCTCTCACTATGAAACCTTGTTTTTCAGTTTTCCCCATTTTTTTTCTTATTGTACTACATATATATATATTACAAGTATAAGTTTTATGAAGGATTCTTCATTGTAAATGTTAGGAAAACTGATTTGGACCGGCAGTAATAGTCATGAACATGTCTTGTTGTATGGTACCTGTTTTCCTGTTCCATAAGTAAATGTATTAAACAACTAAAATAAATAAATAAATAAATAATGTATAAAAGGAATGAAGTCAAAATACACTTTGCATTCTCAAGATATAAATGGTTCTTCCCAGCACACCTTTTTTAGCCTTGCACAACTAGAAGCTATGGCTCTCACAGTGTCAGCCCCAGTACACTGTTGACATTATCAGTTAGTTATCAACTGTAATAACATACAATACAAATATGATTAATTATTATATTCCTGAGCTGAAAAAACTTCAACTGATGGAATGCATTCCTTCAGTATGGAGAAACAGGAAAATAGACGTCACATGTCATAGAAAACAATTAGTGACATTGATCAGCCCCAAAACTTCAAGCACGCTCTAAAGAACTACCTCTACAACTCTTGGACCTGTTCTTACCAAACTTAGCACTCACCCCTTCACCACATCCCCCCACCCCTGCCACTTCATTGCTACCTCTCCTTAAACATCCCACCAACCTTCCTACTTCAGCTCTCAAAACACTACACACTAACACATATATACCCTTCCTCCCATCTATTGCACTTCACTCAAACCTAGCCATCTCTTCTAATATTATTCCTATAAAATATTGAATCCATTTCGCTATAAATCCCTACCAGACATTCTGTTTTTCACTATTTCTTTGTGTTTTATATATATATTTATGTATGTATATATATATATATATATATATATATATATATATATATATATACTTGTAAGATATATACCATGTGATCTGATGCATTGAAATATTATGTTCTCTAAACTATCTGATTACATCTTGAAACAATGTTAGGATCTTTTTGCTTGTATCTAATGTATTGTGTCATTATACTGTATTATCTGTTAATGACTGTACTGGAGCTTTTCTCCCCGGGCCTCCACTGAAAATGGGTCCCTGACCCAGTCGAACTTTCCCGGTTACCAAATGTCAATAAATAAATAAAATAAATGCATTTAATTTACTGTATGAATTGTGTAAACTGAATAGACACATGTATCTCTCTACATGAATAAATAAGAATTAACTCAGTAAGGAATAGTTCAGAAGATTAAAGTTAATATTAAAAAGCCTTGATATCTAGGAATACACTCCAAGCGATAAATCAGTTTGCTCTTTTTTTCTAACCTACAGCTTTGGTGTGATTGATTCGCCCAAAAAGCATTGAATCAAATGGGCATGAAAACAAGAAAAATGCTCCGTGCTTATCAAATAATGTATAACAAGCAGTGCATAACAAGATTATACATCCTTTGCTCTGTAGGAGGTGTGGCCTCCTCAAAGTTGACTACATGTATAGATCTACAATCATGGGGCTGCATAAATATCTCATGACCTCATCAGATTCGAACATAGTGAACATTTTAAAGCATGAGGAGATGAAGTCTAATATGACATCTTTGCTTAGTTTAGCAGATGCATTTCAGAATAAAGGGGGGATACAAATCAAACCAGAAGTACACAAAAATCAGACAGCAACTGAAAGTGTAAAAATGCAAAAGAATGAACATAAATGAACCAGAAGAAAAAGGAAAGAACATTAAAAAGTCCAAAAATATGCTGGCAAGTATAGAAAACATCTGAAACAACTTCATGTTGACCACAAGTTTAATGCAGAAATAGTTAAGGAGAGGTGAAATGAAAAAACAATTGAAAAAATAAAAATAAATTAAGAATAGTGGCATGCTGAGACTGCTGCATTTTGGAGATGAATCATGGCCCTGGAGCCTTTTACAAGCCTGGCCCATAGGATTACCCTGGCATCATGCCACCCGACCTTAGTTCCCAGTGCCTCTGTGGAGTAGAGCCACTGGAGTGATCCCAGAGGTGAATTTTTTGTTTCCCATCCACTCATCAAGATTTCTCTTGAAGATGGCCAGTGAGGCATTCCACTTGACATGTATGGGAAGCCTATTCCATAGCATGGGCAGTCTCTTGGTTATGAACCGGTCCCTCCAGCTTGTTCTGTTGATTGTAGTAATGAGGTTGAGGTCTCTGGAGCATGTAGTGTGGAGGGACTGGGATTTCTTTAGATGTATCATTTCTAACAGAGCTGGGTCAGACATGGCTTTGTAAGTCAAGCAGAGATCACCTCTCTACTAATCAAGTTTAGTATCCACAGAAATCTTTCTAAGTAGTTTACAGTTGTCAGTAGGAGTTTATCTGTGCTCTTTTCTGGAAATATGAACTCACAGACTATGATTCTTTGAATCATTAGAGCTGTAAATATAAAAACAAACATAAGCTGTATTTTTTAGCTGAATACCAGTCTTTGCAGAGCACTTTTTTTAGTGCACAAATATTTAACTTTTAATATACATTTTTCCCGGGTCTATATTACAAACCCGAACTCTTACCTTATTGAATCCCTGAATGTTGACCCATCCTTATCGAAATGCAAAAACATCAAACGTCCAGAAGAGCGAAACCGGAAACGTGGAATCGTCATAGTTGGCCATCTGAGGTATAGCTCCGTAAGGTAAGTGTGCGATAGTTACGGACCTTAGGGTTAGGGTGCGGGTTAAAGTAAGTGCATAGATGGTAATGTATGTTAGAGTTAGTGTAGGGGTTTGTTAAGTGTATGTGTGTGGATTATTTAGTTTGTTTGGGTTTAGCTTTTTAAGGTAAGTGTGCGATAGTTACGGACCTTAGGGTTAGGGTGCGGGTTAAGTTAAGTGCATACATGATGGTATATGTAAGATTTAGTGTAGGGTTAGAAGTAGGGTTTAGTTTAGGGCTAGAAGTAGGGTTTTGGTTAGTGTATGTATGTGGTTTATTTAGTTTGTTTGTGTAGGTAGTATGTAGCAGGCGGTGGGGTGGGACAATTATGATAGTTCAACATTTTGAATTTCATGGTTTAGGGCATTCGGTGTTTATGTGGTTCGATGAGGAGGGGTCGATGTTTAAGGATTCAATAAGGTAAGCGTTTGGGTTTATAATGTAGACCCTTTTTCCCAGATAGATCATTCTCTTTATCCAATTAAACTTATTTATGAAGTTGTACTTCTTACACTGCCTCTGTACCAATCTGAATTGGCAACAGTGTCAAATTCAGCTGGTTGGGGTGAAAAGGGAAGGCAGAGTGAGGGGTCACATTAAGTTGCTTACGTACTTATTCCCAAAAGATGGAAAATACAGGGAACTGCTTGACTTTTTTGTGCTGTTATTTAACCTACTGTGGTAAAACTCTTGTTGGCTATAACCTACTACTTCCTTATGCTTGTTATGTAAAAAAACACATCAGCGGTTTAAGAACCAAGAACACACATTGTACAACATAAAATGAAACCAGAGTAACAGCAACTTATCAAATAATAAATGTTATTCTCATGACACTACATTTTAATTCTTGATGTCCAAATTTGTATTTTTTTTATTTTTATTTTACATTTGTTGACTGGGATAGTCCGACTGGATACATGTCCATTTTCAGTGGAGGCCAAGGGAGAAAAGCTCCAGAATCACAGATAAGCTTAAACACTTAAGAGACACATGTTTACAAGGTATATACAATGTAGTCCACAGGAAGGGAGTCACAGGATACATAGTGTCTTTTAATATACAAAACCAGTATGTGACAACAAATAGGAGCAGAAAATGCATAGAATACATTTAGACATAATAGGCAAAATGGTAGTTAATCAGGGTTAGTACAGGGGCAAGGCCAGTGTGTTTTAAAATATTGTTTGAGGCCATTTCTAAAAGATTTAGAGAGGGTTCCAGAGTAAGGTTAGCTGGAAGTGAATTCCAAATCACCATAAACAAGACTAAACACAATTTCTTAGCTAGTTATAAAATATGCTAGATGCCCTCTTCCAAGTGTGATAGCTATCTTAACTAACTCTATTTTACAAATAGTTAACCATTCTACTAGGGTTCCCAGTATCCTTGATCCAAAATTGTACTTGCCAAATATGACCCATTCTTGCACATTCGTATGTAACATCCTGCCCTGTTAAGGATATAACATTAAACTGAGGTCCCATCTGCCTAAGCTGGTGGTAGTTCAGGTGGATGTAGAGGATCCCACACTAATTCTCAAAAAGAGAAGGGGAAGTTCTTCTATTCCCTGGCCAAATTTCCCTTATTCAGTATGAATACCACCTTGGGTCTCCCCTGAAAAGATGCCATTGGCCTACTGGGACTGGCCCAATCAACAACGTGTAAATAAAAAAATAATAAAAATAAAAAAAATCAGACCGTAAATTAGTAACTTTTTTCCTTTAAATCTGGTGGTACTTCTGTAAATTCTTCATTTACCTGAAGTAAATAAAATGTGCTGTAATCCTTCTCTAATGGCCCTCATTGCTTAAGCTTTGGCGTATTCCTTTGACTTCTACTCCCATTTTAATAGCTGTATTGTTAAGGTACTTCCTATCTACACTAACTATAATAAGAAATATAAAAACAAATCCCTGTGGTGAACTGCCCATATAAATACATTATATAACAAGTAGAAGGAAATTGTTTAATGCTTATAACAGGTCTCATTCTGCCTACCTTAAAATATTAAGAGTAAGGAAACTTTTCAGAATGTCAGATGCTAGCCACAGCTAACTTAATAAAACTTTGCAAAACTAAATAAAGTATTTTTCCATCAGAAAAAAATCAGTTAAAGCTTTAAGCATATCTTTATTCAATGAGTGATGAGCATTCTTGTCTGATTCCAAATTTACAGTTAAGCAGCTTATATAGTATCATTCTAGGGGAAGGTATCAGGTGTGCATAGGTAAGGGGTTGTGTCTGGTGTCTCCATGTTATCCTGACATTAGAAAGGGTTATATTATTTTACATTTTAACAGTGTAGGGTATCTCTCATCAACAGTACTTGACAGAAACCAAACTACTTAACAGAGAAAAAATATTTTTTTAAATAAAACAGGACAATTAAGGAGATAATTCATTCATTTGGAAGTGCTTTGCCTGTAGCCTCCCTCCCACTTGCATGGGCTCATAGTATTAGAATTTGATGTGCCTGGGCCTTTTTCATTGGGCTTGTGTTGCTAAAACTGTGCAATGAAATTTATAAAAAAAATCCTGTGTTGCTGACAATATGCAGTGATCCAGACCACAGAAATAATTTAAAATGCAAATAGATCTTAGTGGCTCTTTTCCAGAGATTGGGATGGTGTTATTATCCCTTCAGATGTTTCTGTTTGAGGTAAAAATGGTCACTAAGCACACTCACGACCTTTTGCAAAATTTCTTAATTTTGAAATAGTTTGTTATAGGGAGTATAGGAAAACATTTTATATAGCATTTTAAAACACTGAAAATCAAGAAGCACAAAGGCAAATGGACCTTGGTGGCTCTTTCCCAGAGACTGGGGGGGGGTTGGGCGGGATAATTATCACCCTCGGATCTTTTTATTGAAATGGGAATGGCTGTTAAGTAAACCTGAAGCTTTTTGTCACCTTCCTTGCATTTGAAAAGTTCAGCTTTTAATTAAGTTTAGGGTAACAAAAAATGTATTTAACATTTGAAACACTATTTAAAATGTTTTGGAGCATAAAACATGATACAGATAATCCAGTACTGTGTATGGACCACATGAGTTAAATAAGGCATACAACAACCTATAGAAATACTGTGTAAAAAGATAATGGGCATTTTTCATATAAATCTAAGGGAATCCTCAAGCAGAACCCTAAAGTTGGACCACCTAAACTCACCTTCTTTCAGCCTCACATTCCTGGAAGCCTAGCGGTGATACATGGGCTGTCCCCCCAACCTGAAACTAACAAGCTAAATCTAAGGGAATCCTCAAGCAGAACCCTAAAGTTAGACCACCTAAATGCGTCTTCTCTCAGCCTCACAGTATAGGTGATAGCCTACAAATTGGCTAATTCATATTTTATTAGAACTGTGTTTCTTTCTACCTTTTACTGTAAGAGGGCCAGCACACCCACGAACCTAGCCCAAGGCCATCCACTCCGATCCCTTTTCCTGCATACTTAGTTTTAAAACAAACCTATCTGGACCCCCCCCCCTTCACCACTAAATGGCAGAATATCATAGGATATGATTATCTCCATATTAAATTGATAGCTGCAGTTGTAGGGTTCATCATCATCAGTCGAACTAAATCCAGCTACCCCATTTCAGAACTAGTACAATTCCCAAACATCAGAACAGAATAGTCTCTTCCACATACAAGAAAAACAAAATGAGACAAACCACAGAAATAAAGCAGAAAGTGCTATTTGTACTATTCTAGGCATACATTTGCACAGAGGGTGTTACATACCTACTAAAAGCTAAAGCTTTTCAGTGCACAACCTCACTGTAAAACTCATTGGTTTTCCTTGTTCCTCCATTCTGTGGTTCCAACCCGCTCCGTTTGCCCTTCGGGCTCACTCAGCAGCCCCTACCCTGCCCCCATTCCCCACCCACCCCAGTACCTCTACATATATACCTACTAAACCATACCCACCAACACATCAGCCTATCCCACCTAACCCCACACTCTCAAACACAAAAACTACCACTCCCCTAGCATCTAATTAACCCCCCAACCATTCCACAAGCCCGACATTTACAAATACCACTTCCCTCCCTCCACTCTATACAAATGTCTGTCCATTACTTAAAAGGAAATTAAACTCGTATTAGGATGTTTCCTCCTCACTCTCACAATACTAACAAAGCTCACATCCACCCACCCTGCCACCTCACTACAAAACACAATGTACCATACAACACATGCCTATAATAAACCAAACACACATATACACTTCCCAATTACTGCCTCAATATTTAAAGATAGCTCAATGCTACACATATACAGAATCCAATTAACAACTAACCACACCACAAAACTATCATATATGTAGCATAGAACACATATTAACAAATACAAAGAAACTTCTCATCTCAGGAGACATACACCCAAACCCAGGGCCAAGCAATACCCCACTCCCACCTAAACAAAAATCAGAACTACTAATCATTAACATCAACTCCAGGAGTATGACTAACAAACTTCCAGATATACATGCATTTATAACCAATTACTCCCCAGACATAGTAACCATAACTGAAACTTGGTTAAAACCCAACATCCAGAAAGAAGAAATTCTCCCACCAAGGTATAACATATTAAGGCAGGATAGAACAGGCAGGGAAGGAGGAGGAGTCGCCATACTATTTAAAAATACACTCATCATAAAACCCCTCGAAATCCCTATACCTACATTTCAAAAAGCTGAAACCATTATCTCAACTCTATTTATAAATAACATAAAAAAAAATCAATATCTTCTGTTACATCCCCCCAGGCAATAACAGCCCCACCATAGGGGAGATCTTACAATGGATCTCAAATAAACTACCCCAGGAAACCATTCTTTTAGGTGACCTAACACAGACTGGTAAGCTTGTAACTCCAACAACCCCACAAATCACATCAGTCTTTGGCTTTACCCAACTCATCCAGGAACCCACTAGAGTAGAAAATTCCACAAAAAACAGTCTTAGATTGGACACTAGTGAACTGCTCCAAACAAAAATATCACACTGGATGTCTACCAGACAGCCTAAGTGACCACCTCCCCACATTCCTACTATGCAAACACACCAACCTCAATAACCCTACAATTTTTAGACTTGTTAGAGATGACTGTAAACTGAATATACAATAATTTAATCACATCTTAAAACACTGTAAATGGGACCCACTACTAACATTAAGCTTAGACCAAGCCCTGGACCACTTTAACAACATTTTCATTACAGTCCTAAATTCAATCGCACCAATAAGAAAAATCAAAGTGAAATCAAACTACGCACCATGGCTAAGTAGGGGGATACATGCCCTACTAAAAACTAGAGATAAGTCATGGAAAGCATGGAAAAGAGATAACATAAACTTATTCAAACAAAACTACCATAAACTAAGAAATCAAGCAAAAAAACAAACCAAATTGGATAAACAAAACTACTTTCTTAACATCCAAAGCAAACATACGAGACCCCCAAAAATTCTGACATTCCATTAACTCTCTACTTAATCCAGGTAAAACATCCACCCCTACTCCCACCACCAGCAATGACACTAAAGGCATTGTCTCCCAATTCAACCACCACATTACTGAAACCATCCTATCCTTATCTTCTCAACTCACCAAAAACAAGCTCTCTTACGCCCCCAACCAACCCCTCAACATTATCCCCTCCTTCACTCTCTCACCTGTCCCTACCATTACAATTAAAAAACTGCTACAAAAACTTAAGCCTACCATCCTTGCTGCAGATAGCTTAGTAGCAAACTTCCTAAAAATAGCAGCTGAATCCCTAGTTTACCCTATTTCCATCCTTATTAACTGCTGTATTCAGGAATCCTACATCCCACAGCTATGGAAAGTATCATATATCATCCCTCTTCATAAAGACGGAAGCTCCTACAATATCACGAACTACCAACCCATAGCCATCCTACCCCCCTTATCTAAAATACTACAAAGGTGTCTCCACTCTCACGTTATGAAATTCCTAAACTCTAACAATCTCCTCTCTCCCACTCAACATGGCATCCAACAATACCATAGCACAACTACTGCTCTCATCTCCTTCACAAATACAGTTAACCATCACAGAAATAATAACAACTTCAGATCAGCAATATTCTTAGACCTAAGGCATTTGATATGGTGTCACACACCATTCTACTAGACTCCATGGCCTCCCTATCCTTTGCCCCTTCCACTATAGCCTGGTTTAAAAGCTACCTATCAGACAGACAACAATCTGTCCAGTGGCTAAACAAACTATCTCCACTACTCCCAACCAGTAGAGGAGTCCCACAAGGTTCAATATTAGGACCACTACTCTTCTCAATATTTACCAACAACCTTCATACCTCCACCCAACATGCCACACTAGTACAATATGCAGATGACTCAACTCTGATCTGCTCTGCACCATCACTGACTACCCTACAAAAACTCACTCAGGAATCCTTCACCTCAGTGGAAAACTGGATTACCCAGATCCAACTCATCCTCAATCCCAACAAGACAAAATTACTTATATTTGCTCCCAACAGCCATCAACCTTTCACTATCACATCTAAAAATGGTACTAACATCTCCCCCACTGATCACACCAAAATCCTAGGTGTAGAAATTGACAATAAACTACTATTTGATGTCCACATATCACAAACAATCAAAAAGATTCACAAAAAAATGGGTACACTATACAGACATAGAAAATTCCTATCTGATCAGACACGTATTACACTAGCCCAAACACACCTATTGTCCACTCTTACGTATGCTGCTCCAATCCTTACCCACACAAGAAAATAAGACCTTGAAAGGCTTGAATCATGCTACAATAAAATTGCTAAATTTGCTAGTAATTCCACCTTCAAAACCCATCACTGTCAAGCATTACGTGAGCTTAAATGGTTAGAACTTCCTCAACTACTTAACTATCACCAGTTAGTACTAGCCTACAATATTGTGAATCATCCTAACAAAACCCCATCCCTAAAACAACTCCTAAGCCAGTACGTATCAAATTTCCCCCTCCGCTCTTCTGAAAAAACTCTCCTCTGTATCTCCACAGCCAATAACTCTGCAGGTAAAGCTCTGTTCTCCCACAATATAGCCAGAAACTGGAACAACCTTCCCCCTTATCTAACCTCCACTCCTTTAACTACTCTGTTTAAAAAAATGCTCAAAGCACACCTAGTGAATTCGTGGCTATGCGCATGCATCACATAAAACCTCTACCGCATATCACATCAATCTTCTAGCTACTGAAATAAAATTGTGCTGGTATGCATAAACTCAGGAATCCCTACCACTAACCTAAAAATTAAATTTTTGTAATAATTTTGACTTTACATTTCCCACGTTTTCTATAAAAGTGCTTATGACTAATATTTCGTATATGTAACTTGTACTACATGTTTGATTATTATTTGTAACTTGTATGGAGCTTTTCTCCTCTGGCCTCCACTGTAAATGGACATGTCTCTAGTCGGACTATCTCGGTAAACAAATGTAAAATAAAATAAATAAAAATAAAAAATTCCATGAACAGATAGTAAAACAAGCATGGGAAGTATTGTAAAAACAATCCATGAACCAGAATTGTCACCAAAGTCCATAGTAATTTAAGATAGGTAGGTATGAACACATTTATTGAATTATCAATTCAGACATAGGCAAACATACATTTATATAAAAGAAAACAAATTATATTAGCATGTTCCTA
This sequence comes from Protopterus annectens, assembly GCF_019279795.1. NCBI lineage: Eukaryota > Metazoa > Chordata > Ceratodontiformes > Protopteridae > Protopterus > Protopterus annectens. The sequence goes on from NC_056732.1 coordinate 841,238,933, forward strand.
ATTATAAACATTACATATCACATGCTTTTTTTGTATAGCTATCATCAATCTGACATTACATAAATTGCTAAAGTGCTGGCTTCCCTTAAATCTGACTCCACCCCCAAAGCATTATTCTGCATATATTGTTCCCACAATTTCCATGTTTTTTTCTATGTAATTTTCTCCTACCTTTTTCTAATGATCTCACTTCCAGTTCTTTTATCTCAGTTACAATATTCAATACTTCAAACATAGTTGGTCTATACTTTGATTTCCATTTTCTAGTAATTGCTTTTTTTTGGCAGCCAGAAGAATTAAACTTAGTAAGGCCTTACTATGTCTAGGCAATTCAGATTGTGTATCCCAGCACAAAAACAAAAATCATTGCCTTAGTTACATCAATTTGCTGACCCAATATTTCTGACAGAGTATTCTGTAGGTAATTTTTGAAGTCTGCCAACTCATCACACTTCCAAAACAAATGTTCCCAGTTACCTCTTTCTTTCCTATCACACCTCCAACATTTTCTATCTACCTGAGGAAAAATTATTTGAAGTCTGCTTAGGGTATAGAAAGGCCAATGCAAACACTTCCATGCAAAAATCCTAAATCTTCTACACTTTCTTGCATACTTAAGAGCCATATGTATGTTCTCCCATTGTCTCCTCGTGAATTGCTTATCCAGTCTCTCTTCCCAATCTTTTCTAACCTCCTCTGATTTATTCCTATATTTATCGTGTAATATCTTGTATGCCCCACTAATTTTCCAGTTTTTAGCAGCAGCTTCTATACTAGATTAAACTAAAACTCTCCCCGAGTAGGCCTTTCACTTACCTTTCCCCTTTCACTTACCTTTCCCTTCCTGGTTATTTGCTCTTAATAATACCTTGGTTTCTTTGCCAGTTTTGTTCCAATAAATTCCAGACCCCTCTTGCATATTCTCTGTACCCCTAATTGCAGTTATCCCTATCATAAAAATCTCCTTTGTCCATTCTCATGCTAGCTTAGTTCTTAGAATACTTTCTGCTACATTATGAATATAAAATTGCATATGTCTGCTGTTATAAAATCCCACTCTCTCCTTATTTGTTGAATACCCCCTCTGTTTCATCAACATCCCTTTCAGTTTTGAATTATAGCTTTATGCTTGTCTTATATATAGGAGCCTTAACTGTGTAGCTCTAAGATCTCCCTTCAAATCAGGTAATCCTAAACCACCTTGTTCTATTGGAAGGATCAACTTATCCCACTTAGCCCTTGCCCTTCTCCCCTCCCAGATAAATTCCTTCAACTCTTTATTAATTATTGTCATCAACATCTCCTCTGGTTGGTAAAAATATGCCTGTTCTATGTATAAAACTAAAGGCAACACACATTTTCATTGCTTGTATGTTGCTATCCATATCCATAAACAAGAGATTCCAATTTTTCAGTGTTTCTACTATCTTTTGCTTAGACTCTTTCTACATATCCTTAGCTGCCATATCATAATCCTTTTTAATCCATACTCTTAAATATTTTATTTTATTGTGTTCCCATCAATATGGGAATTGCTTAACCAATTTATGTGAGGGTACATAGTTTACAGCTATAGCCTTTGTTTTATGTTCATTAATTTTAAATTCTGAAAAGGCTTGAAACTGTCTCAAGATGCATCACAACCCTGAGATGCCTTTTTATGTTTTTATCAGGTACAAAATAATATTGTCTGCAAATAAATCCAACTTTTCTTAATTACCATACCAATTATACCCTTTAATTTCTGAGGCCCTTATTTTCTTTGCCAGTGGCTCTAAATATAAAACAGATAACAAAGGAGAAAGGGGACACCCCTGCTGAGTTCATCTGCTCATATACAACTTGTCAGAAAGGAACTTTTTCACTTTAATTTTTGCCTCCAGTCCCTCATATATCCTCCTAATTAACATTATTATTTCAGGGAATACAAATGCTTCCATTGCCCTACTGATAAAATCCCAGCTTACTTTTTTGAATGCTTTTCCTACATAAGACCCAACAACAACAACAGTATTTTCGTACACTCTGCTTCCCTCTAGATTATCATAATGTTGTCAAACATTTGCCTCCTCACCACAAAACCACATTAATCCATATTTATCAATTTTGGCAACACCTTTGCCATTATTTTAGCTATTATAGACATACCATCTTTATAATTATGGTTTAACATTGAAATGCCTATATGAAGATGGGCCTGATGGGTCTTTACTATCTTTAGGTATTACAGCCACCACAGCTTTCTTACAGGATGCTGGTACTTCCCCACTTAAAATACTGTTAAACAAAACCTTCTGAATCATTATCACTTTCTTCCCTCCTAGCTTCCAAAAGTCCACAGGAATAACATCAATTACGTTCCTGCAAATTGATTGTATGTTGCTGTTTTTATCCCATCTCCTCCTATCTTAACCCTCATCTACCTCTAACCTTGGCATAATGTAGTCTTGCATAAATATTTCCATTTGTGCTTTTTCTTGATTTCCACATACAAATGTTCATGAAATTTCCAAAATATCTCTAATACCTCTACAGGATCTCTGGTTAGTTTTCTTGTCATAGGCTCCCTAAGTCTGGCAACAACCCATCTTACTTGTCTAAGTTGTTGCACTAAAAGTTTAGAGTTCTTATCAAAAAAGGTGCTTAATAGCAATCCTTCTAAATACTTTCATATTATACAGATACTCCCTTATTTTTCTCTTTAGCACTGTACAGTTGCATCTCTTATTGTTCTGTGAGATTCCTCTTACTCTACAGAAATTTAATATGTGTTAGCCCCTCTAAATAATTCCTGTTACTTTTTAATCATATTTTTTTCTTTTATTTCTACCCTATTTTTAAATTCCACTTTTATTTTATCACACTCATTGGTTATAACCTCCAAAGAAATTTCTATCTTTCTTAACAACTCTCAAGTAATTTCCACTATCAATTCTTTAAATTCCTCCCTTTTTAACAGCATGGTGGGGAAGTACCAGTGTCTTATTTTTATTTCATTACACTGCATTTTTATTTGAGTTGTTATTGGCACATGATCTGAAATAGTTATTGGATATATTATGAAGTTCAATTAAATTCACGTGCTCCTGTGAAACATAATTTCTGTCTAGTTTAGCCCAGATATTGTACTTTTGGGAATAACATGTAAATTCTCTCCAGGCTAGTACTACTGAATTCACAACTTGCATTCTAAATATTTTCATAAAGTTCTTCGTAAATCTATCCACTTTCATTATATTTTCCCTTCTAGGCCCCCCAGATACATCCTCACGGTCACAAATCAAATTCCAGTCCCCACCAATAAGTAATATTCCCTGCTGAAAGCTGATTATTTCCCCCAAATATTTCTTAAGTTCCATAATAAGAGTTTTAGGTGGAATATAAATAATGCCAGCATAATCTTCCTCCCTTGCCAATAGCTGCTTACTACCACAAATCTGCCAGTATTTTTTGTTCCTTTTCTACCACTATTGGAGCTCCTCTAGCAATTAATATAAGTACTTCTTACTCTGCTGAATATCCTTCTTGAAATTCTTTCTTTATAAATTTTACATGCTCACTTTCCAAATGTCTCCTGTAGTGCTGCTACTTGCATTCTTTATATAATTCAGTCCTCTTTCCATTTTGCCTAGACCTGTGAGGTCATTAATGTTCCAAAATAATATGGATAGTATAGCCATTATGTTAAGAAATGATTATCCCCACTTATTGTACATGACAGCTTTTTTAAATACCTATTTCCAGATTTTGTGTTACATCCACCTACTATTGTTTGGCAGGTTGATCTTTTATACAGTTGTTTCTTGTCATCTCCATTTGAACCTATGCCACAGTTTACAAGCCTTTTTGATTTAAAGAAAACCCTCAAAAGAAAAACCCCCATAACCATGCCTCTCAGCTGCCCAGATTTTCACAGAATGTCCATATTTTTGCCTTATATTTTTGCTGTGGTTATCATAAATTGTGGGGTTTTCTGGCAAATTATCAAGGACTGAAGTCAATAGATGTCACTAAATAATAGCATACATTTGAGTTTTAGACTTCATATCCTTCAAAAATGCATGCTAACATGAATTCTGCTATTCTAGCAACTTTCTAAGTTTATAAGACCAATATTTAAAATCAGTCCCTATTTTGGGCCTTTGTTCCCTCTTTATTTTAAACTTTGTCCAGATTTCTAGAGCTAAGAGGTTGAAAGGTATACCTTTAACCTATTAATTTAAAACAAACACACACAATTATGTACATCTTCAAATAAGAATATTTAACTCTCCTGAAAGGCACAACTGTCTCAAATCAACAGCCGCACACTCAGGCATTACCTTACCTAAAATTAGGGTTATTCATGCTAAGATGTATGTTACAGCCTCTGTCCTATGAAACATTAATTGTTGTCTGTTCTTGTTTTATCTTTATTCCCCTCCCACATAAGAAAAACAGCTTGCATGCTTTGAGAAAACATTAACTTTTAGCCATAAAAAGTACCCTGTCTTTTATTGCCTAGCCCTGTAGTTAGCTTGTCTCCATGGAAATGTATAAACAAAATGTAAAGATGCCCTCAGCTGCAGACATCTCAACTCACAGTAAACATTTATTTGCTAAAGGAAAATTTTCATTGCATTCAGTGCTCTCTTATTTACTTGCTGACACAAAATATTATTAGCTTACGCCAAGGGCCTTAATCCAGGCATTCATCCATGCAAAAGTAACAGAAAATATATCAGCTCTACATATATTATAATCTGTGCACTTCTACACCTCATCTTCTACCTCAACAACCCAAGCTTACAGCACATTAACTTAAACATGCTTTTCTCCAGGTGTTCTTCTCTTTTTAGTTTGTTATAACTTCATTTCTTAAAACTATATTAGAAGAAAAAAGGCACTTATTTACTTTAGTATCTTTATCATATACAACAATAACTGAAAATGCTTTACTATATAACTTGCAATTTATATCATGAATTTTTTTATACAAATACTGTTAAGAACAAAAATAATTTTACTTACAGTTACTTTTTCCCTATTTTTTAGTGTCCTTCCAAACGTTAATGACATGAAGTGGGGTATAAGCTTTTCAGCCTCCCACAAGTTTAACAAAGTCAACAAAAGTCCAATATTTCCACTTTTCTTGTAAAGCCATATTTCACAAATGTGATTAATACTTTATAATCTGACATTTATTCATTAATTTCAGTGCTGCTGGTCTTCTTCTTGTTGATCTCTATCTCTCTTCCCTAGACTCTGGTTCAGTTCCAAGGTACTCAGAATTCTTCTAGTCAACTCCTGCACTTTTTCTGTCTCTCAATCATTTTCATTTTGAACACTGGAAAATGTTTCACTAGCAAAGTCTCTCTATGAGAATTATTAGCAGAAGAATGAGAAGCAGCTTCCCCATCTGTTTGATGGCTGACTTTGAATTGGGCAAACTGTTGCATTTCCTCCTTAGCCTGTTCCACATCAAAAATGACTTTGATCCTCCAGGAAAAACATATTCTGTAGACAGTTGAATACAGCAGCTTGAATCTCACACCTGCCTCTTGACATGATTGCTGGAATAAATGTGCTTCTCTTCTACCTGGTGTACATTGAACAATCATTTCCACAAATACTCTACTGTCTCCAGTTTTTAATACTTTGCCCTTCTGCCACTGTTTTTAAGGATCAACTCTTTCTGCTTGTATGATACAGGTACGGGCTGCTTTCTCATGGCAAGGTTTTAAGTATACATAAGATGTGCAATTTCAGTTAACAAATCTTGCTGTGACCAGTCCAGTTACTTATTTGTGATTTCATAAAATTAGTACAGTATGTTCCTTTCAGTTTTTCTGGTAAAATAAATCTCAGGTTTTCCTTGTGTGCTATATTCTCTAACTCTACCATTTTTAAATAGGTCTTCTTCAGCAGTCTCTTACTCAGACAGCCTTTTCTTCATTTCGACATCTGAATTTTGCAGTTTTATCAGTTTATCTGAATGGCTTTTAAAGCTTCTTCCACTTTTTAATGCTTTTTATTTAGATGTTTTGTTTATTTTAATCAGCTCTGAGCACATTTGATTATTTTTTTCTCTAGATTACTGGAAACCTGTCTTGTACTGAATCCAGAGCTTGAACTGCTTTTTTGCTGAAAAAACAATAGGGCTCTTCCTGGTCTGTGTTTTCTCTTCACCTTTTCTAATTGATTTTCTTTCAAGCTCTCTAAGTTTCTTCTTTGCTGGCATCCATGCAGTGTACTTACTAGCCAGTAACTGAATTTGCTAAAACTGGAAGGGTTACTGGCCCTTATCTCTAAGTTTTTTCTTTTCACACGAGAGAGCTGAAAATTAAGCTGTTAATCATTGTGCAGCCATCTTGGAAGTTGAGAAGATAGGTGGTTTTAAACATTTAGTTCCTGCTGAATTGTCTTTGACCTTGCAGCAAAGTTTATAAAAGGCTTGATGGCAGAGCTTTCTCAGCACCAAGATGCTTTTGATTGAACAGCTGGAGTTTTTTCCAGGTGCCTTATGGGCATTGAATTTCCATTGCCATTTTAGCTCCATTTTCTCAAGCACAGTGTTTTTGTTTCCTTCCAATGGACCCATCTCTAAGATGTGGGATTTGAAGCCATTATGTTCAGTGAAATATATACAGTATTTTGCCAATGGATTTGTAAGCCTTTCAAGCCTTACATCAGAGAGCTAATGTGCAATTCTTCTTTTGAATTTATTGATTGTCTTCCCTACATAAATGGCAGATTCGGTATTACACAGGACCCTGTATATCACAAACTCTGTATTACAATCATCTCTTAAGCTACTCTACAATCTTTTCTTCAGCACAGTGCAGTCAAAGTGGTTTGAGTTGCTGAGGCATTAGCAGAAGCTACAGTTAGGATGCCCACAACTGTAGGTACCCTTGTTAGTGATGTTATGTTTCCCTTGCTTTCAAACCAGTAGGTCACTCTTTTAGTTCTTTTTCTGCCTACCTTAAGAACACACTTAAGTAAACTAGGAAAGAGCTTAAGGAAGTCATTAGGAAAGTTAAAGCTGAACTTAAATTTGCTTCTCAAACCAAACATAACTGCAAATCTTTTTTTCAACTATGTCAAGAGGTTAAGAACCAATACCCAATAATATTTGTAGCTAGTCCACAATCATATTTTAACGAAATAGTTAATATCCTGGCTAACAAATGTACTGAAAATGTTACTCTATCCACAGATACGGCTATTCCAAATTCCACAATTCTTGTTACCCCTTTTAATTCATAGGTAAATACTAGGTTTACTAGACTATCAGTCTGCAGACTATTACAAGCGTAGCGAATAATGAAAGGTCAGAATCAAACCTTGTACTTTGTATCTGTGAAGCTAATACCTTAATCATTATGCCAACTCTCTCCCTAAAACTCATCCAATTTTATGTGCTAGAATAGTTAGACCACAGGCTCTGATGAGATTTACTATGGGACAAGTTCTCAACCCTTTTAAAAGCTAAGAACAATTCATCCAATATACCAGGTTGCCTAATTATCACTGCCAAGTATAGCCTATCTGAACTCCCACTTAACCTCTCTAATCTAACCTTCTGCTCTAGTTACATTCCTAAAGCATGGAAAACAACCATTGTAATGCCATTACACAATGGTGGCCCAACCATGGACACTGGTGTCTGTAGCTCTATTAGTGTCACTAGCCTCAGATGTAAGTCTCTTAACCTTGGACCCTCATCAATTTGGCTTTTTCAAAGGAAAACATGACCTCCTTAATCTGATCAATTTATTTGAAAAACGTAACTGAAGAGGTGAATAGCAGTTATGAAGTACACACAATGCAAATGGACTTGGCCAAGGCCTTTGACACTATTCTCTATGCAGGCATTATTCACAGACTTCCAATCTGCATATGAATCCTCATGTTATACAGTGAATAGTTGCCTGACAGAACCTATTTGGTTAGAGTTTCAGGTGCCTCTTTTGAAAGCAAAAAGGTTACAAGTGGTGCATTACAGGGCTCAGTGCTAAGCACTCCCCTCTTTGGCATCTACTTCTCAGACCATCAGGCCAATACTCCTGGCTTATGCTTGTCTAAGTTTGAAGATAACTGCAATCTGGGTGCTATTTTATGATCTGCCACTGACTCAAAATGTCTCCAACATAGGTTAGACCATGTTAAGAATTAGTACAAGGACAAAAGTCTAAAATTAATGTGAAGAAATGTAACATAGTTCATTTTTGAAAACATTTTCACATACCATATAAGTGACAAACCTCTACATACCATCATTGTTGTAAGGGATCTAGGTATTCTTGTTGGCAATTCCTTATAATTTGATCATCCTGATTCCACCGCAGCTCAGAAAGCCTCCTGAATGGTTCATATAATCTCCACTAGATCCAAATAAGACTTAATTCCCCTTTATTTACATCTGATCAGACTCATTACTGAATATAATAGACCTTTTTGGATGTACTTCTCATAGGTTCATAGGTGAGTACCAGGCTAATGGCCCTAGAGCCAACACAAGTCTAGCCCAAGCATATTCCCAGTCATCCTGTTGCCAGACATTAGTTTCCTGTGACCCTATCGAGCAAGGCTGTTGAAGTGATCCCCAGGGTGAATTTCTTGTTACCCATCCACTCATCAAGATTTTTCTTGAAGAGGGTTAGTGAAGTGCTCTGCTTGACACAAATGGGGAATCTATTCCAGAGTATGGGAAGTCTCTGAGTTGGGAATCTGTCCTTCCAGCAGCTTCTGTTTATTGTGGTGATGAAGTTGAGGTCTTTGGAGCATGTGGTGCAGAGAGATTGAGCCTTTTTCAGATGAAGCATGTCTAGCAACACTGGGTCAGATATGGCTTTGTATGCCAAGCAGAGATCGCCCCTAAGTAGGTGATATGAGACAGAGTAAAGCTGGAGTTTTTTGAGTCTGTCTGTATAGGGCATGTGTTTGAGTCCTAGGATCCTCTTTGTGAGAAATTTTTGTGGCCTCTTCGTTGTTGTAGGTGTCTAGTGAGGTACATCCCAAATGGGGCATTGTACTCAATAATGGGTCTAATGAGGGATGAATAGAGAGGCATTATGACTTCTTTCTTCCTGGATGAGACACCTTTTGTAATGAGGTGTGCCACATAGGAGGACTTTCTAACTACAGTGGCAACATGGTTGTCGAGGGAGAGGTTGCTATCTACCTGTGTCCCTAGATCTCTTATCACACTTTGGGAGTTGAGTGGGCTACCATCGATATGGTAGTTTGTGGCACTGTGTTTTTCCTGAAGGGGATGACAATGCACTTTTTAGCATTGAGCTTAAGACCATGGTTCTGGCACCAGTCATTGGTGTCTGTGAGGCCTTCTTGTAGGATGTCTACATCAGCATGAGAGTCAATAATAGCCCCCTGTTTGCAGTCATCCACAAATTTGGTTAACCGGAGTCCCTTGGTGTTGGCCTGAACTTCAGAGAAGTAGATACCAAACAGGAGAGGACTCAGGACAGATCCCTGTGGGACTCCACTTGTAACTGCCTAGTAGTTGGATTTGGAGTCTGCTTTCACTGTGTGGGTTCTGCCTGTGAACCAGTTGACAACCCATAAATTCTCAAAATATATCACTCAATCAGAGAGACCTCAGAGATTCTTAACAAATAAAGTTCAGTGGCTTCAAAAATCTTAGTTATCAGGACAGATCGCAACCCTGTCACTGTATTCAGTCTCTTACAGAATCCTCTGTGAAGTTCTATCCCTAGCCTTTCCAGCCATGAATTTCCAGTCCTCTTTGACCTCGTATTCCTTCACAGAACAAATGATATCTCAAATACCCAATTAAGGGGACTAAACCTTTAATAACTGATGTGGTGTGATAGATTAACATCCCAACATGTCCATTACCACCAGAACAAACTTCCTTTACACATCAAGCAGAGTAGCACACTTGCCACCTTCCACTTAAACCGAGATAATTGGATGAGCACCTTCAAATTATTCCAAGGCCTATCTGATTTTGCTATCCTTGAGGCTGGAAGGAACTACTGAATATTTTTCCCTTATGTTTATAATGGTCTGCCAACTAACTGCCTAGTACTTTCTATGAGCCTATGGATAGGTCTTAATTTTAGAGCACACTTTATAGTTGTCTGTTCATTTAAACTAGGGCTGATTAGCATTCAAAAGCAACTTCAGTTCAGCTCTCTTACTTCCAAGTTGCTATTAAAATCTACACACACACACACACACACACACACACACACAAACACACACACACACACACACACACACACACACACACACACACACACACACACACACACATCCAAATTTGTCTTGTCTATGAAAACATTTTTTCCTACTTTTTACAAGTCAATATGTGGCTAAACAGGACATTGTTTGTATATATCATTGTAATATCATACCAATGCTCATATGTCCACTGTGATAGCTTTTATTTGGTTTCTCCATGTCGAAACTGTTGCAGCTATCACATAACACCATATATACTACTCCCATAGTGTTACACTTTTATAATTGAAAACATTGATTAGCATTCATAGTCCCACACTACTCTGTGCAAGGTGAATGTGAGAATAGTGGTGCTTTTTTGCTAGTATATAAATATGTAAACTACAGACAAGCAATACTGGTGTTGGGAGATGTCCTTACATTCAATGCTGCAGTATTCTTAATATATGGGATTCCCTGCCATGGAAGCCCAACATCCGGCCAGTCTACCGAAGTCTATTGTTGCTTTAAGGTATGCCAAATATCACCAAAATGCTCCTTGCATAGCATAGAACATAAAGGTGACATTCAGGCCTACCATAATCAGAACTACTTTGCCGTCAGTCCAAATGTATCTTTTCACTGTCAGTCTGTTTACCTGCATTTGTTTTCCACCAATTTAATGCATTTTCATTCTTTAGTGACTACCTATGATTATTTGCTGACTTCTAGCAGTTGTAGATAAGTTCCCCATTAGGATTTTTGTTTTTTTTTTTTGCTTTTTTGTGCTCCTTGAGGTTAATGTCACCCAGGAAGGGTAAATGCAGTATGGGAGACAGATTCCCCATAAAGACTACCACAATAAATGCCTTTTTGCCTAGGAACTTCTCATGACCATATGTCTTGTTCAATTTGTCAGGTGTTTGTCCTGAAAACCCTTCACAGTAGACTTTCTTTCCTTTCTTTGTATCTTAAGAACCAGAGTCTTAAGCTTCTTGCTAAAGATACAATGGAAGAAATCTCCCGCCCTGAGGGTCAGCCATTAGGGAGGAAGAAGGTGAAAAAGGTACAACTGGAATCTTCTGCTGTCCAGCCTCTGCCAGGTGTTTCTCCTAAGGTTGTTAAAACCTGGAGGCTCACCTGGCTGTGTTACTAGATTTCTCTGCTGTGACCATGTTGGAGGCCATTGAGGATCTGGCTGGCAGCACAATCAAAGAGGCTTTGCAGGCATCCATCTCGGATGTTCAGGGGGAACAACGGTTGATTTTTTCTTAGGGCCCCAGGGGAGTTCCTCAGATTTTATTTCGGGAAGATGTTCCTACTACGGTTCTCGACTGCTGTCCTGGGTCTCAGCCGTCTCAGATTTTTGGAGGGGATGTTCCTTTAAAAATTAAACAAAGCAATTAAACATGTTTCTTCTACTATTTACTGCTTTAATGTCCTTAAACCCTCCTCAAGGGTTTCAGTTCCTGCTCCTCTTTGGTCTTCTACTCCCCTTAAAAGGCCTAGAGAACAGGACTCTTCTGAGGTTGAGTCGGATTCTGATAATGAACCCCTGACTTATTCTGCTCAAATTCCTTCTCCTTTGGACTATGGGTCAGAGGAGGAAGAATCTATTAGCCCTGATATTCCTTTTGAGGAAATTTCTTTTGGGTAAACACTCTCTACGATGATGGATTTTTTTAAGTGGGAGTGTGATTATGATATTCATAAGAAGTAACATGTGTTGCTGCATTTGGAGTCTACTAAACCTGCGGCAATTCCTCCTGTTTTGGCTGCTTTGTTGGATGCTTTTTTCAATGCCTCTCATGTGTATGATTCTCTGCCCCTGCTCCCAAGAAGCCTGATTGGTTTTATAGGGTGCCTGAGGATTGTTATTTTCTATATAAATGTCCTGCTGACCCCTGTGTAGTGTCCATGGCATCTGATAAGCCATCTCAATTGCTTCCTTTGCCCAAGTTATTACCTTCTGACAAGGACAGCAGATCTATGGAATGGCTGGGTAAGAAGGTTTACACTTCTCCTACCCTAGCTTTTAGGGCTATTAATTATCAGACCCATATGTCTAGGTATGTGTTGGCTCTTCTTTCTCAGGCCTGTCAAATTATTTCTGATTTTCCAGACTCTGAGGGTAAAACTTCTGTTCTTTCCTTGCTAGGGACTTCCTCTCAACCTTTTGGTTCAGTGATGAGGAGGTGTTCTTGACTTAGGCTTCAACATCTACCTGATGATATTAAAGCTAGGTTGATGGATGTTCTTCTGAATTCTAAATTTTTGTTTGGGGGATCAACTACTGGTTTGTTTAAGTCCCTTCAGGATAAGAGTAAGGCCTTACAGGAGCTTAAGCATGTGTTTGTTTCTCCTGTGCCTAAATTTCAGAGAAACTACCCTACTAAGCCTGCCTTTGTTCGTACGCAATCCCACCGTTCTACTAAGGGTAAGAAGAGTGGCAAACAGGCTCTTGCTGTTAAGGCTACTCAGTTTACAGGGATTCTGAAGCCTTCTTTCCAGACAAACCAGGTGCTGTATGACTATCCATCTCTTCCCAGCCACATTCTTCTCTCTTCACCTTTCTCTTTCTCTTCCTGTTTGACTTCAGATCACTCAGGATTCTTGAGTTCTCTCGATCATTCATCAGGAGTAAACATAGAACAAACAGCACCAGTTTCAAATGTGAAACACCCTTCCAACGTCAATGACCACTTCAGAGTTTATGAACACAGGTTTATTTAGCACTTTCGTCAGTTTATAACATAGACTTCATCAGAATACTTCATCTCAAAAATTCATTCATTTAAGTACTCTAATTCATTATACCATGTGATAAAATTCAACCAATAAAACCCAGCTGATCCTAACATCAATGAATATTTAAAAACCTACATACAAAATACTGCATCAACCCCTCTATGTATCATTAAAAACACAACAAATCACATAATATGAAAAATAAAAAACCTTGATAGACATATCCTACGAATTACAATTCTTTCACACCAAAAAAAAAATAATAATATATATATATATATATATATATATATATATATATATATATATATATATATATATAAATACATTAAACATTTGAATCAAACTTTGTATGAACGCATTTTTAAATAACTCGTAAAGCTAATACCATCATTGAGGCCTGGTTTACATAAGGCATTTAGTTTAACTTGCCAACATAACTCTCTAAAGTCTAAAACATCCTCCCATGGACCACCTCTAGGGTCCTGAAATACTATGTCTATGACTGTAAATTTAAAACCATGTGATGGGAAGTTCATAAAGTTTGATTCAAATGTTTAATGTATTTATATATATATATATATATATATATATATATATATATATATATATATATATATAATTCCACTAGTGAAGAAAACTACATCCTCATAGATGCACTTAGGACTTATGGAAAATGTTTTTTTGGAAAAGGGGGGGCAAAGAGGCAACACAAGCTAAAGTGTGGAATAAAGTTGTGACTGATATATATGTTATAGTGGGAAGGAACCACACCTTGACACAGTGTAGAAAAAAGTTAATGATATGTGTAGATCAGAGGATGTGTATGTACCTTTAAGAAGCATTTCCAGATGTAGCATGTGCATATAAATACTGAGCACAAGCAGGTAGCAATAGCAGTGCCATTTTGAGAGAACAGACAGAGTGTCAACATGTATGACTGTGGTAGTCAGTCTGTTTATAAGTTTATTTAAGTTACAAAGCCTCATTTCTGATGCGTTTGTGTGTAATAAAGCTGAACCCATGAATGTTCGTCTGTTTTATCCTGACCAGATGACCGACATGGTGTCAGAACTGGGATCAGAAGAACAACATCTTCAACCCATGAGGTGCAGAGTTAATGCTTAAGGCAGACTAAGCAGGTGGAGTAAAAAGGTGCTCAGACAAATAAAAATGGGCCAGAAATGAACTAAAGGTAAAGAAAACTGCACAAATTATTTATTTGACAAAGAAAATAAAACAGCACATTTATAAGGCACAAAACACATTATTAATCAAACGAGTAGCACAAAAAACATTATTAAACAAACGAAAGGCACAGACCGCATTATTAAACAAAATGTTCGAAACCACAAAATTTGATAAAACTAGCAGAACTAGCAGAACTATTCATATGGGGCAAACAATTACCTTCGGTTTGCATAACGAACATGTTTAGAGTAAAATGAGCACCAAAAAAGTATAATGAGCATGATAAGAGATTAAACGAGCATAACAAGTACAATAAAAGGGCAAATTGAGCTTAAAGAGCAAGGCAGCTACATGTGTTTTAGTATAAGACTGTGTTTAGGAACAAACTACTATTTAGCATTGACCAAAGCCATTCAAAGCGTAACTAGAGTTGTTCAAACTATCTCAGAGTGTGAAAAGTGTTTGCAGAGTGTGCTTTATTACAGTGCAATTATTTCAAAAGATTTGCTGTGTGCAAAGTACAGTTATATTGCAAAGTGCAGTCAAAGTACAGCCATTTCAAAAAGTTTCTTGTGCTGTGTGCATTTATTCACAGAGTGCCGCCATTTCAAAGTGTTTCTTACGCTGCACAGATTTATTTCACAAAGTACAGCCATTTTGAAAGGTTCTTGTGTGTGTGCAGTTTATTTGCAAAGTGCATTCATCTTGAAGTGTTTCTTACTCTAAGCTTCTTCTGCTGTATACATTTTATTTGCAAAGTACAGTCATTTCAAAGTATTTCTTACACTGATAAGTAGTGGTTTCACAAAGTACAGTGATTTCAGAGTGTTCCTGTGCTACCGAGACTTATTAGACAAAATGCAGTTATTTCAAACAGTTTGTTGTTCTATTGGGCATAATAACAAGTACTGGCATGAAGTTCTGGCATATATTTATGTGTGTATGTTCGTACATAATTTCAAGCACCTTCACTACTGTGTGTTGATATGGCAGAGGCATTTCGTAGACCAGGTCCACTTGTGTTTGATCATAATATTGCAGAGAAATGGAGAGTATTCTAGCAGGAATACAATATTTTCATACAAGCAGCTTTTTCAGACAAAGATGCATGTACAGGGGCATTAATTTTCCTTAACTTAGTTGGGTCAGAAGCCATTGAAAGAGAAGGCCCATTTGTGTGTGCACCAGAAGTATATGCAGGAGAGGGAGGAAACCATCATGTTGTGGTACAGGCTGAATAAAGGAAAGACCCTGAGTGCTTAAAACATAAATTTAGAGAAATGTGCAACCCCCAGACAAATGTTACATTAGAGAGGCACTTATTCTATAGAAGAGATCAAAAGCCAGGTGAAACTTTTGCAGTTTATAACACTAACTTGAGAAAAAAAGCTAAAACGTGCAAATCTGGTAACTTGAAAGATAAGTTAATAAAGGACAGGCTTGTGTGTAGTGTTAATAGTGCCGCAGTGAGAAAGATTTTGCTTCATGACAGTGATTTAACATTAAGCAAAGCCATAGAGATGTTTCAAACTCATGAGGTCACAGAAAGGTACACAGGTATGCTTACAAGTAGTAAGAGCATGGTTTTAACAACCTCTAGAGCAAACGTAGACAGCACGTAACATGTGGCAAGCAGAAACAAGCCTAAGCACATGGCAGCTGCAACCCCTACAGGTGTGGCAGGAAGACCCCTTAGCTTTCTAGCAAGTTCCAAGACTAGCACAGTAAAGAGGGCATGCTCAGTACAGTAGAAGAGTGAGTCAGTAATACCCAAGTTAAGTCTTATTGTTAACTGTCATAATTGTGGTGCCAACCATGATTCTAAAAGAGAGCTGTGCTTAGCATTTGGTTAGCAATGCCACAAGTGTAAAAAATGGAACCATTTTCAAAGGTTTTGTAAATCAAGCAAGCCTCATTCAGTTATTAAGAAAGGTCACTCAAAAAAGCAAGTTGATCATGTAGAGAGCTACAACCGTACTTTTATGTAGATGGTGTGTCAGTGGTTGGGGAAAAGGTTAATGCTGGCAAAGAATGAAGTATTTTATACTGTCCTGATCAATGATAAACCCACAGAGCTCAAGGTAGACACTGGCTGAAAGTGTAATGTAATGTCAGCAGAAACATTTGCTAAAGTGAGGGCTGGTGAGCAACTTAAACTGAGCAATTGTGCAAAGCTTGTTGCTTATGGAGGTAATGAGATTCAAACTGAAGGCTCAGTACTGCTTTCATGCTATTCGGATGGGAAAAGTTACAGCTTGCAATGTTTATGTAGTCCAAAGACCTTTGCAGTCATTATTAGGACTCAGAGACAGTTTGAGAATTAAACAACTTTCTTTTACCAAAGAAGTACATCATGTAAGCACATGTCCGAGTTCCAGCTTTAATTATGCTATTTTCTCAGAGTATGTTGATGTGTTTGATGACAAGCTAGGCAAACTTCCAGTTGTGTACTCCATGAAAGTAGACCCAGAGATCAATCCAGTGGTTAGACCAGCAAGGAGAGTTCCAATAGCTATGCAGGACAAAGTCAAGGTCCAGTTAGACAAAATGGTGCAGCAAGGTGTGATTTGTCCAGTCACAGAATCAACTGAGTGGGTATGTTCTATGGTAGCTGCTCATAAAAAAATTCAGATGAAATCAGAATATGCACTGACCCAAGAGACTTGAACAAGGCATTAAAAAGACCTAATTGTCCTATGCGTACAGTCAAGGAGATTGCAACCCTCATGCCAAATGCCACTGTTTTTTTCTGTCTTAGATGCAAAGAGTTCATTTTGGCAAGTAATGCTTGATTGCAAATCTTCACTACTGACTACATTCAGTACCCCATTTGGTAGATACAGATTCTTCAGGATGCCTTTTGGAATAAATTCTGCCAGTGAAGTCTTTCAGCGTGCAATGGAGCAAAGTTTTTCAGGCTACCCATATGCAATAATAGCTGATGATTTACTAGTTGGAGGTAATGGTGAAGAAGAACATGACAGAAACCTCAGGAAAGTTCTGGACAGAACGTGTGAAGTGAATTTAAAGCTCAATCCTCTGAAATGCAAATTCAGACTACCAGGAGTTACTTATGTAGGTGATTTATTTACCAGTACAGGCGTATGACAAGATCCTTCCAAGCAAGCAGACATTCTTGAGATGCCAGCTCCAGACAATGTCCAAGTCTTACAGCATTTTCTAGGTATGGTTAACTATTTGGGCAAATTTATCCCTGACTTTAGTGAGGTAGCGCATTTGAGAGAGCTGACACACAAAAATGTTGCATGGTCATGGTTAGAACAATGTGATATGAATGACTTTAGAGAAGGACATATCTTTTCTTGGCCGAAATCAGATTATTTGAAAAATCCACAAAATAAACTAAGAAACAGTAAAGTTAATGAACTGGATGTGTTTGAATTAATTAAAGACGAGGGGACAGTTTTGTTGACAAATACGAATGCTGATTTTCCAATATTAGCTTCTGAGTCCTCCAATCAGCATAAGTCCTTAGTTCTGCCTATAACAATGCCCACAAGTAGCATAATGATGGAGACTTCAAGAGGAAGTGAAGACAACACGCAGGTTACTCCTGCAATAAGGTCTGAGCAACGGAATGTTTCTTTGTTTTTTAAAAAACAGTTAATTCAACAACATAAGGTGTCTGCTGCAATTCCTTTTTAGTTGAACCTTCTGGAGAAGGTGGGGAACTTACAGAGGTCCCAACAAAGGGGAAGGTTCACACAGAGTTGAGCGCACAGTGTTGTGAATGGGACAAAGTGAAAGAACAACAGTCCAGCCCAGCAGAGCAAGACTGCTCAGCATTAATATAAAAGAAACAAGGTACTGTAAATTTATTTAAATTTCATTTGGCAGAATCACATCTATCTGTGTTAGGAAAGGGGCTGGAATTTATACCAACGGGTAGTGATGATATTGTGAAAGCACTAACTGATTTGAAGTTATTTGTGCATAATTTGAGTTTAAAATTGATTTTTGGAGTAAATACAACACATGAAGTGACTGCTTGTAAAAACAACAAGCACTTTTGTACCAGCATGTTGTACTGTGTTAACAGCATTTAATAATATTTGTGAAAATAAATTGAGAGCTATATTCTAAAGGTGTAGGAAAAAAGTTATATAATTTGACCTATGCTGAAAATGTAGCCCTTAAACAATTAGAATGTAATGAGAGTATTATCATAAAACAAGCTGACAAAGGGAAAGTCACCATTATAATGGATAGAGTGGATTTTATGACATCTTTATATGAAATGTTGCAAGATGTGAAAACTTTTAGAAAGATAACTTTATTGGAAGTAAAAAGACATTTCTGAGATTAATATGGCCATATATGAGTTACAGTTAATGAATTATATAAGTGTGGAATTATTTAATTACCTAATTGTTACATGTTCTAGAATACCACAGATATATGGCATTCCTAAAATACATAAAAGTATGGTAACTCCCGTCCCCAAGACCTATTGTCTCAGGGGTGGATGGATAACTGAAACTATCTCTATGTATTTGCAGAAAGAGTTAAGTGTGTATTTTGGAAAATGTCCTACTATTTTGAAAGACACAACAGATTTTTTATGTAAGTTAAAAGACGGGTACTCTGAATGTCAGAGTATGAATTGTTTATTTGTTACACTTGATATTACATCTTTATTTACGGTAATACCGAACGGGTATGGGGTTAAAGCTATACAAGATTATTTAAATATAGAAGCAGGTCTACAGGCCAGACAGAAAATATTTGTACATTATTGGAACTAGTGCTGACTAAGAACATTTTTCTATCTGATAATGAATTGTATTTACAGCTGGCAGGTGTTACATGGGTACACCCGTGGCAAACACCTATGCCAATTTAGTATTGTATCAGTGGGAGAAGAAATTTATTTGTAGTCAACATAATGTTTTGAAAAATAATGTCCTTTTTTACCAAAGGTTTGTGGGCAACTGCTTCCTTATTTGGAAAGGTACACCACAAGAATTAGATCAATATATTGCCTATTTAAATTCGACCACTAGTTTTTTGAAATTTAAGATGGAGAGCTCTAATGAAAAGATAGTTTTCTTAGATGTAGAATTAAGAAATAAAGAAGGGAAAATAGAAACTAGGATATATAAAAAAGATGTTCAAGTAAATTGTTATGTCAATAGGCACAGTATGCATGCGCCACATGTATTTACAGGTATATTCAAAGCACAATTGATTAGATTAAGTAGACTTAATGCAGAAGATGAGATATTTAGACAACAGGCAGAAGACGATAGAAGAGTTCTATGAAAGTGGATATGATGCAGGGAAAGTGAAAAGGGTATATGAGGAAGTCTGCAATAAAAGGCAGACTAATAGTAAACGGTCTTAAATGGAAGGCTTGATATTTCATCACCACAGAATGATGGAGATAAAAAAATAAGATATTTAACTACCTTTAATTTAAGGACTAATGAAGTGAAGAAAATTATAGAAAGAAATTGGACAATCTTGTTGGCAATGCCGGAGTTACACAGAATTTGTAGTGAAAGACCACATTTCGCATATAGGAACCAAAAAAGTTTGAAGAGAAAATTATGTTGCAAAGATTTTTTACAAACTGATACTAGGAAACATTTTTCAAGCAAACCAGGTACTTTAAAATGTTCAAATTGTAGCTGCTGTGTAGATATTCATTCAGAGAGTAATATCTTTAACCACCCCACAACTAATAAAGAATATGTTTTTAATTGTTCAGCAAATTGTAATACTATTAATGTTCTATAGTTAGCCACCTATATTTCCTGCCCATCATTTTACATTGGAAAAACTACAAGGAAATTAAGAGAATGTATAGTTAAGCATAAATCAGACATTAGAAGAAATGTGAACACTAATGCTTTAAGTAAACACATCTCTGATAAGAGCCAGGAACATCAATTTAAGTTTAGAGCTATTGATATAATATACAGTAGTAATCGGGGTGGTAATATTAATAATAATGTTGAAATTAAAGAATATGAATAGATAGCTAGATTACAGGCAGGTGTACTACCTGGTTTAAATAATGCTGTCAGCCTGAAACCTATTTTAGTTAAAAAAAACAGGATGAAAGCTTGTAGATTGTTTCTACATATGTTTTTTATGGAAACACTAGAGAATCTCAAGGTACTGAAATGTTGAATTTCAGTACTTCGAGACTGAATACACGAAAGTACAGTTACGCGAAACTGCACTATGTCGACTGCGAAAATATCAAATCTGCTATCATGGTGTCTCGTTCGTGATGTGCAGTGCGGTTTGTGGATTTATCTGAGTTTCGATCAAATGGCTTGTCGACCATCTCAGGTAGACCCATATGTATATATATATATATATATATATATATATATATATATATATATATATATATATATACACACATACATATATATATATATATATATATATATACACACACACACACACACATATATATATATATATATATATATATATATATATATATAGATATATATATAGGTATGTTTTATATATGTATATATATATATATATATATATATATATATATATATATATATATATATATATATATATATATATATATATATATATATATATATATGGGTCTACCTGAAAACACTGACATGCAAAAACACCAACAACGAAATCACTGACACCACAAAAATGAAAGTTCAAAAACACAAAACGTCACACACCCGACAAACCACAATCCCGTCAGTCAACAAACAAAACAAATCACCTGTCCAAAAAGCACACACACAACACAAGCACACCAAAAACCTTACAAACCTACACTAAACCTTACAAACACAACTATCTATGCACTAAACTTAACCCAAACCCTAACCCTAAGGTCCATCACTATCACACACTCACCTAACCCGTGCCCTAACCCTAACTTACTTAACCCGCCCCTAACCCTAAAGTCTGTCACTATCGCACACTCACCTGACCCGCGGCCTAACCCTAACTCACTTAATCCGCCCCTAATCCTAACGTCTGTCACTATCGCACACTTACCTTACTTGCACCCTAACCTTAAAGTCCGTCACTATTGCACACTTACCTTACCCGCACCCTAACCCTGCCGTCCGTCACTACCTCATACTTACACACTAGCACTCGTTTGACATGTCGGTGTTGTCAGCGTCGGGATTTTCAACTGTCAGTCATCTCCGTTGTCAATCTTCCGGTGTCGGTGTTCTCGTCGTAGGTGTTTCCAGCTTTTGGCATTATCAGGTAGACCCAAATATATATTTTTTATATATATATATATATATATATATATATATATATATATATATATATATATATCTATTTTTTTTATATATATATATATATATATATATATATATATATATATATATATATATATATATATATCTTATTTTTTTATGTGTTTGGTTATAACTTTTAAATGAGAGTTATGGGGGTGGGGTGAATGGGATTTAAGTGACAGGCTGGTTGCGATCATGTGTCTTTGTAAAAGCTCCTATTTAAATGTTGTATTATTCATTGTTATAATAATAGCACTGAGGAAGGGTGTTTGTAACCCAAAAACTTTCCAAACAAATGTTTGGTCTCTTTGGCGTTGGATTATTTGGTGCATGGTTAGAACAACACCAGAGAGCATTTCATAACCTCAAACAGCAAATCGCTAACCCACCAAGATACTATGATGTCTACAAACCAGTAGTTCTTTCTTGTGATGCTTCAAAGTTCGGTCTTGGTGCAGTTATTCTTCAAGAGGCCAGACCTGTTGCCTATGCATCTAGAACTCTTACCGAAACTGAGATGCAGTATGTTCAAATTGAGAAGGAACTTTTGGCAATTGTGTTCATATGTTCGAAGTTCCATGATTATATTAATGGCCAAGCTATCCACATAGAAACCGACCATCAACCTCGAGTCACTATTTTAAAGAAGCCTATGCATTCAGCTCCAGCAAGACTGCAAAGAATGATGCTCAAATTGTAAAAGTACCATTTCAAAATGGTCTATACAAAGGGTAAACTTCTTTATCTGGCTGATACCTTATCCAGATCACCCAGTAACACCAAGGAACAGCTTGATGCAGAGAATTGCGACTTTGCTGTCATGGAAGTGCATAATTTTTCTACCTTGAGACTTGATGAGCTGAGAGATTATACAAAGACTGATCCAGTTTTGCAGAAGCTCAACCACTTCAGCAATGTAGGTTGGCCATCAAAGCAATCCTGTGTTATCGCCAGAAGTGCAACCTTACTTTACATACAGAGATGAGATGCTGATGGAAGATTGCATCATTTTCAAAGGTCCAAAAGTTGTTGTTCCTACTTCCTTACAATGTGAGAACATTCAGATTTTACATCGTAGCTACCCAGGTTCTGCTTCTACCAAAAAACATTGATAAAGTGATTTCTTTTTGTTCAGTGTGCAACTGTACTAAGCCGCATTTGTAAAAAGAGTCACTTCAGCTAAGCCAAATTCTTGAACTACCGTGGTCAACAGTAGCAGCTGACATATTTGAGTGGAACAGTCAACATTACTTAGACTCTTATTTGAACTGGCTTGAGATCGATTTGCTACCTAACCTAACATCCAGTACTGTTATTACTAAGATGAAATGTCATTTCTCAGTCCATGGTAGTCCACACAAAGTTATTTCTGACAACCATTCTCAGTTTACCAGTCAGTTGTTTGAGATTTGCTAAAGAATGGGACTTTATCCATGTTACTAGCAGTCCTGAATATCCTCAGTCAAACAGCCTTGCTGAACATGCAGTACAGAGTGCAAAGCAATTACTGGACAGGTCAAAGAGCGACAATACCAATATCATCTTGAATTTACTCAGTCTCAGAAATATACCCTGTGACAGTCTGCTTGGTTCATCTGCTCAGAGACCTCTATCTAGCCAAACCAGAACAACCTTGACTATCACTTCTAGTTTGTTGGTGCCTAATGCTAAAAACAAGAAAGCAATCAAAGCCCACCTTTGTAAGAAGCATTCTTCTCAGAAGTCCAGGTATGATAAAATGAGCAAATTTCTTCATCTGTTAAAAGAAGGACAGTGAGGATGCAAATGGCAAAAGGCCTTGATCAAATTGGTCAAATAAGAGGTATATGTACCGAGGTGAGATCCTACTTAGTAGAATCTGAGAGTATAGAGTACAGGAGAAACCACCAACATCTTCTTCCTGTATCAGAAACAATATTGCAGCATTGTACCTGTGATACAGACTCTAGATCTCAGGGCAACCCTGACAAAGTTCGTACTGAAAAACATGTCATAGTATCCATTCCCTTTCCTGATAATGTCCCAGTTGTCCCTAAAGGTGAACATTCCTTGAAGACAGTCCCCATTGCTAGATCCAATTCTGACTTTTATGTTACACGGTCAGGTCATATTTCTAGACCCAGTGTAAAATACACAGCAACCTGGACATAATTGTTTTATATGTGTCTGATTTTGTATAACTGCATGTCAAGTGATTAGTTTTGTATAACTGCATGTCAAAAGATCACTTCTGTAAATTGCATGTCATTGAATACTGTCCTTTCATATAAGGACTATTTCTCAAAGAGGGAGGATGTAGATCAGAGCGTGTGTATGTACCTTTAAGAAGCATTTCCAGATGTAGCACATGCATATAAATACTGAGCACATGAAAGCAGCAGTGCCATTTTGAGAGAACAGCCAGAGTGTCAACATGTATGAGTGTGGTAGCCAGTCTGTTTATAAGTTTATTTAAGTTTAAGTCACAAAGTCTAATTTCTGATGTGTTTACGTGTAATAAAACTGCTTGAACTGAACCCATGAATGTTTGTCTGTTTTATCCTGACCAGACGAGCGACAATATGGTCTTCTGTGCAAGAAGCAAAGCTAGGCAGAATGTCATTGCTCACAGTAGCAGTGGTAGTGGGCCTGACACTGTCCAAATTTTAACACCCACCGAAGAACACCTGCTCTCTTTATGAGGCAATGATGTAGAAAAGTTGGGGAGGGGGGGGTCAGGGCTCATTCGAGATGGTGTGCACAGCACTATTTTGAAAAACATGTAACATCCACACACAGGTGGCACAGAAGGTTAGTTTTCTGCTGGCAGTGGCTGTTTCAAGGAATGTGTACTTTGGTATGGTAAATGTGTATATATATAACTGTGAAATGTTTCCTCATCAGGTACTCCATCAACATGAGCACCACCTCAGCACACAGCACATTGTAACTATGGATAACATAAATGTAATAATAAATCAGATGCTTGTCACAGGTGACATTAACCATATAATTATTTATATTCTGACAGGCTCAGCACTATAACCACTCACATTCTGTGGTATATCACAATTGACTATGGTTGGCAGCAACATGACTATTAACGACAGTATTATTCTCTAGTATACTGGCAGGACCCCCTAATATGTAGCGGGTAGATAACTCTGTAGTCAGTGACACATTGTCACACATTCTATTTAATGAGGAGGTGATATTACCAGATAGAGAAAACAACATGTAGTTAAAAAACTTTTTCCTGTGTACAAGCTAAAGCTCTGGAGTAAGACACAACCATGTCTCAGGTTGCATTACACACTGTCACACTGTACGCAGAGGTAACAGATGCAGACATATTTCACAGTTAACTCCAGAGACATGCAAGGCCTTGTCTGCCCAACAGCATATATGCAGTGACATAGTTCAGGTAGAGATGGTTAGAGTGCTCCAAGGTATACATGAGGAAATTCCCCAGTACATGGTAGTAGTGGAGGCCAGGGATAATGCCATGATGATTCTCCTCTGTCCTATGGCTGCATACATGGCATCCATTTCAACATCTATCTACACGCTAGTAAGGACTTACCAGACACACACTGGAGGCACTGCTAAACATGGACTAGGGTGTGTCTGCATGTGTGGTGGATAAGTAAACCCAGGCACCATGTGTACCAACAAAGTACTGCAGGCATTCATGTGGATTCCCCAAAAGAAGAATGCAGTGAGACCTTGTCAGATTTGCACATCTCTGGGTAGAACTATTGCATCAACGTCTAGGTCTTGCAGCACTGTTCAGTCAATGTCAAGAGGTTCCCCTACATCCAATAAATGCAGTCATCACAGCAACTCAGCATCAAGTTCACATGCTCACAGTCTATGGGTCCATTGCCAATACTATCATTAGGGGACATTGTGTATGACATTTCAAACGTAACACAATTTTTAATTGCTGTGATACATACTTTACTTACTAAAAAAACAATCTGCAGAATGGCATATAAGGTCACAACACATCACATCACATATTTTGGAAATGTCAAATGTTGTACTTACCTTCAATCCTAACTAAAAGAAAACATGAGAAATGTTACAGCAATGAAGCATTTCAAGATTTGAAACAACATTTGCATTAGCAGGTATATACAGCTTCAGCAACATGTCAATTCAATGACAACAGCACTACACTTTCATATTACCTGTTGCTTTATAGTTCACCCCAACTCTGCAGATATAAGTAATGCTTATGTCACTGAACACTAAATGCTG
Organism: Protopterus annectens; assembly: GCF_019279795.1. Classification (NCBI taxonomy): domain Eukaryota; kingdom Metazoa; phylum Chordata; order Ceratodontiformes; family Protopteridae; genus Protopterus; species Protopterus annectens. The sequence goes on from NC_056732.1 coordinate 841,264,576, forward strand.
TCTAAATGATAATGACTATGACCATATAAGCAAACCATGTGTGTATGATATGTGGAAAATATCTAATGTTGTGTAAGTTGACTGTGTGCCACTCAGCATAACCACAGGTAACACTGCATGCACCAAGCATTATCTTTCTAACATTACAATGTCATGTAGTGAATGTCACGGCTCATAGTTATGCACTAGATACCACCTATTTGCCTGTGTAGCAGTGAACCACACACAAACATGTCTTAGAGGTTGCCATGCTGCTCCCATCAGATGTCCACTATTGCTATCACCACTGTTGAAACAAATGATAGAGGGAGATGTACTGCCACTATCAGTTACTGGCTTTGGCATTTGTGTACTAGACCAATAAATGATCATTTTATGCAGAAAGCAGTAGGCCATAAGCATTATGCATATAGAAGAAGGCTCATACTGAAGGTCTCCCCAAATTAACCAGGTAAAAGATGCACCAAACTGTCTCTCAATGAGTATGGGTGTCTGGGACAGGGTAGTGTTAAAGCTTCCTACTACCCATATGCCAGCAAGGTAGTGTGTTGAACATCATGCCATTCTGTAAAGGGCATGGGTGGTAGCAGATTGGTCTTGCGATGACACTGAGAATTAGATACTCTCATCCACAAGGGCCAAGAGTATATTGAGGAATTGCAGAACTGCTGGCAAAAAAAACAAGTAAACCAGAAGCCAAAAATTTAGCGCTTTCATCCACTATTTAATACGTGAACTTCCTCAGAAACATTTTCAAGTGATTTCCAGTTCCTTAAATAACTTACTAAACAGGAAATGACATCATGACCATCAAACTGAAAAAATAAACAAATGTGATTTTCTACAAAAATGAAGTATTATCATAATAATAACAAATAAAAAAATATATATATATATATATATATATATATATATACAAATGAATGTATATACACATACATATGTATAAATGCAAAAATACAGTCATAAAAATGCAATGTAAATTCATGCTGTGTGAATAGCATAATAATCAACTTGAACATATGAAATGCATATCCAAAGACCTCTCCCACGTAGACACAACAATCACATGCATGCACACACCCGCACACACACACACACACACACACACACACACACACACACACACACATATGGACATATAGACATGTGCCCCACACACACACACACACACACACACACGCACACACACGCGCACACACTCACACACACACACACACACACACACACACACACACACACACACACACACACAAAGAACTAAACAGTCACTATGAAAATATAAAATACACATGTAAAAAAATATATGTATATGTTGGGGGCTGATAGGTTGCCTGGCCTCAATGATTATATTAATTTAAAATGTTTTTTGAAATATAGATAGGTGTTTGAGACCATATGCATGTGATCCATGTGTGTTTTGTGTGAGTTGTACATGTGTGCACACATACATGTTCATATCACTCTGATTCCCTTCAGAGACATGATATGATTAACATTATTCATATATATACATATTTTTTTTGTTTTATACATATATTACATTTTATATATATTATATTATATACATTTCGGTGTGTGTACTTGTGTGCATATATCATCATTATTTTCATATTGTCATATATTTTTTATGATATTTACATATACATATATTTTTTTACATGTGTTTTTTATATTTTCATAGTGACTGTTACTTGGATAGAAGTAAGTTTCTTTGCTCACCAGTGGGAGTGGGGAGCCTTGAGCAGCCTACCTGTCCCTGTAGGAAGTGACCTCAGCACAAGAAGCTGTAGTAATTGGTTGCTTTGGACCATTTCTAGCTCTTTTGTAGTTCACTGTTTAAAATCCGCCTCTGGGTGTTTTTTTCTGGCTATACTACTCAGACAAGCTCCTCGTGGGTCTGCAGAGTGGTCCTAGCAGCAGGGAACTCAGAAAAGCGACTACTTTCTGGATTTAAGTATCTTTGCTTTTTTTTCACTTGGAATAGCTTCTGTAGCTTACCCTGAACTAGCTTGAACTGTTTTTAACTGTTTGCTGCATTATTTTAAAATCTGCACTTAAAGTTACATTTTAGTCGAATTTGATCGAAAGTTTGTTGTTTGTTTGTTTAATTTAACTGTGGAGGCTGCCCACTAAAATGTGCTAGCCTGTGTAACTAATTTATCACTGTTCCTGCATTTTCTGTGTGTTTCTACCAAAAAAAAAAAAAAAATAATCCTTGTTTTCCCGCCTTCCTCGACTAGTTTAGACCAGTTTACAGGCATTGCTGTATTCTGGGCTGTGGTGTAGTTCCTGTGTTGTCCATTACCTTATAGAAGGAAGTTTCTTTGCTCACCAGTGGGAGTGGGGAGCCTTGAGCAGCCTACCTGTCCCTGTAGGAAGTGACCTCAGCACAAGAAGCTGTAGTAATTGGTTGTTTTGGACCATTTCTAGCTCTTTTATAGTTCACTGTTTAAAATCCGCGTTTGCACAGCTTTGCGCAGTTGTGCGCATAGCGCAGCACTGGTTAAACAAGGTTAAACTTTTTCTGGCTCCGCCAAGTCTGCTCTTCAAATTTTCCCTTAAGGAAGCTCTACTCTTAGTATAACCAGACTACTTACTATATTATAAGCCTAGCACTTGTTCTCAATACTTCTTTACTAAGTAAACACTCTCGTACTAAGTAAAGCACTACATCTACTTACCACCCCTGTGAATATCCACTTCCCTTACAGGTACAGCACTCCCTTATACAGTTCTAGCATGTCGAGTGGTAGATTACTGGCGTTGTCTCCAGTTCAGCTGGTCAATCTGGATATCTTGAGACAATGCTACAATTGTCTCATGTACACAGACAACCCTCTCCTCCTCCCAACAAACACAAATACATGTGAGAGATGCAACTATATAGCCAAACTGGAGGCTGAACTCTCTCAACTCAGGGCTGGCATGACCAGACAGGAGGAGATGGCAACCATACACACAACAATCCCAGTCCCACATAGACCTACCACAACTGCAAACCAAACACATAAAAACACAAAGACATACTCGGAGGCTCTAATAAAAAACTTACCAAAACAACAGAGGCTCCCAAAGCAGACACCCAAAAATCCACCACCTCAAAACAAAACACATGCAACACATGCTTCAATAAATCAGTGTGTCAACCAATCACAGCCCTTAAGGCCAAACACCTTGCCTGATACACTAGTAATAGGTGACTCTATAGTCAGACACACTGATGTCCCGCTGACCAGGCTGAACAAGGAGAAGGTGACTGTGAGCTGTCTATCGGGAGCTAGGATCTGCCACATAACACACGCACTCAAGTCACTCCAAAGCAAGTACACATATGACTCCGTCATTGTCCATGCTGGTGTGAATGACCTGAGACGTACCTCCCTGGACTACATGAAAAGAGACATAGAGGAGCTCTCCGATTATGTAGCCCAGGCTGTTATGACCCTGACCCTGAGCAGCATCTTGCCCTCACCAAGAATGATACCACAATACAAAGACAAGATGATCAGCTTTAACAATTGGCTCAAGTACTGGTGTCATTCTAAGGGGATCCAATGTCTGTTTGCCTGGGATGACATGTTGGACAAGCCACGCTGCTTCGCAAGGCATGGCTTACACCTGTCACCACTGGGCTTCCGGATATTGGCTAAGGCTCTTGCCACCCCCATAGTGCCTTTTTTAGGCAAGGCTCAAAAGACAAACCCACCTCCTTAGAAAACAATAATGGAAAAAAACTAAGGGTAATGCTGCTCAACGCCAGAAGTCTAAATCTCAAGATGCAGGCACTTGATGCACTCCTCAGCATGGAGAACATCGACGTCTGTGCAGTAACTGAAACCTGGTTCAAGGCTCCTGAGAGCACCCCAGCGTTACCAGGCTATACCTTGTATCATGCTTTTCAGCCCCAAAACCCAGGCCGAACTACAAAGGGAGGGGGAGTGTCCATATTCATCAAGGACACCCACACCTCCAGGTTAGTAGCAACACATGAAGCATCAGAGACCATACAGGTGCAACTAACCATAGGCAAAACTGCTATACAACTGGTAGCATGTTACAGACCACCCTCCCAGTCTCAAGAACTCCACTCAGCCTTCCTGAAGACATTGGAGGATATGAATGTATCACAAAATACCATCATACTGGGAGATTTCAACTACCCAAACATAGACTGGGTACATTATTCTAGCTCTAATACCCTAGCCCAAAGGTTCCTGGAATTCATAAATTCAAATGCACTGGAACAATTAGTCACCTCTCCCACTAGGGGAGATAATATACTAGACCTGATCATCACAAACATGGGGACAAAATGCTCCACACTGGAAGTATACCCCTCACTAGTGAGATCTGACCACAAACTAATCACCCTGGATATACATATCCCACCTCCACCCCCAGCACAAAAGATCACAGTGAAAAACTTCTCAAAAGCAGACTTCACTCTTCTTAAGACTGAGATGGTATCCTTTAAGCCCACTGTGCCAGTGGATACCACATCCCACAATGCCGAATCCTTCACAAATGCTTTCTATGGACATCTCCAAGAATGCATGGATCATGCAATCCCAAACAAATCCAAGTCCCTCTCCACCAAAGGTAAGCGTCCTGTCTGGTGGACCTCAGCCATAAACAAATTGTATAACAAAGAAGGAAGCTACTGCACGTCAGAGCAAAATCCCATGAAGGGAAGACATCTCTGATCAACATTAGCAGAAAACTACGTTCTCTCATAAAAACATCCAAGGCCAACTTTGAGAGAAAAATCGCTAAGGACACTAAAGATAACCACAAAGCCTTCTTCAGCTATGTTAGAAACCTGGGCGGAAACCCTCAGATATGCTCAGAGTTGGTTCACAACAATAAAAAATACACTGAACCCACAGATATTGCCAACATTGTGGCTGACAGGTTCAGTGCAAATTTCTCCCCTCCTTCACCCCCAAAAGAAGAAATACTTATCCCAGCTGAATGTATTCTCCCTGTCATCTCAGATGTCCAAGTGAGAACCGCCCTAAACAAAGCAAAAAACACAGCATCAATGGGACCGGACGGTATCCCGGGTTGCGTGTTGCGTGAACTCCAAGAGGAGCTAAACCCACACATAAAAATGCTATTTAACCTTAGCCTTACTTCGGGATATGTACCTGAACACTGGCTTACAGCAACAGTGGTCCCACTCCACAAGGGGGGTGCCTCTACAGACCTGGAAACTACCGCCCCATAAGCTTAACCAGCCTGGTCTGCAAAGCTATGGAAAGAATCATTATGGAACTCATAAACAGAGACATAGGGGACCTACAGACACTTGACCCCACCCAGTTTGGCTTTGTAAAGGGCAGATCCTGCCTTTTAAACCTGGTTGACTTTTTTGAAACAGTCACTAGAGCCATTGACGAGGGCAAAGCAGTCCATACAGCATACCTGGACTTGGCTAAGGCCTTTGACACAATACCCCACTCAGGCATCATAGATAAGCTCAACGGCTTAAATGTAAACCCTTATGTCACTAGATGGGTTGCAAACTGGCTAAAGGACAGAACCCATAAAGTTAAAATCGCTGGAGCAATGTCAGACTCAAAGCCAGCCACAAGTGGTGTCCCACAGGGATCTGTCCTGGGACCCTTCTTGTTCGGCATTTATTTCTCAGATGTTAAAGCAAACACGGGAGGGCTGTGGCTGACAAAGTTCGCAGATGACTGCAAACGAGGCGCCATAGTCGATACACCAGCAGACACACACATCCTACAAAAAGGCCTCACAGAAACAGACAACTGGTGCCGGAGTCACGGCCTTAAACTAAATGCCAAAAAATGTATAGTCATCCCCTTTGGGGAAAACAAAGTACCCACAAATTATCACATAGACAGCAACCCACTGAGTACTGAAAAAGTAATCAGAGACCTAGGGACCCAAGTCGACAGCGACCTCTCATTTGATACCCACATTGCCAAAGTGGTTAGAAAAACATTCTACCTTGCACACCTCATCATGAAGGGATTCACATCCAGATCCAAGGATGTCATTGTACCCCTATATTCCTCCCTCATCAGACCCATGATTGAGTACAATGCCCCATTTGGTATGTACCTCACCCGGCATTTGCAACAGCTGGAGAGACCACAAAAGTACCTCACCAAGAGGATCAAGGGTCTCCAACATATGTCTTATTCTGCCAGACTAAAGAAACTTCAGCTCTATTCAGTATCATATCGCCTGCTCAGAGGTGATCTCTGCTTGACGTACAAGGCCATGTCCAATCAGGATCTGATGGACATGCTCCACCTCAAAAAATCCAAGTCCATCAGGACCACAAAAGCTAAAGACTTAAACCTTGGCACAAGTATGAATAGGACATGCTGGAGGGATAGATTCATAACCCAGAGGCTTCCCATGCTTTGGAACAAGATCCCAGTTCATATTAGGCAGAGACCCTCACTGACTCTCTTCAAGAGAAGTCTTGATGAGTGGATGGGAGATCGGAAGTTTACCCCAGGGGTCACATCTGTGTCACTGCTAGACAGGGGCACAGTAAACTAATTCTATTATATAAGGGGACCTTCATTGTGTCACTACTAGACACAGTATTCTAAATTTATTCTGTACATTTTTGTACCATTTCATGGGGTGGCAAATGCCACATCACTATGGCTAGGCTTACAAATTCCCTAGGGCAGATAGCCTAGTACTATACTATGAAACTATGTTTGTGTGTGTGTGTGTGTGTGTGTGTGTGTGTGTGTGTGTGTGTGTGCGTGCGTGTGTGGGGGGGGGTAAATGTCTATATGTCCATACGTGTGTGTGTGTGTGTGTGTGTGTGTGTGTGTGTGTGTGTGTGTGTGTGTGTGTGTGTGTGTGTGCGGGTGTGTGCATGCATGTCATTGTTGTGTCTACGTGGGAGAGGTCTTTGGATATGCATTTCATATGTTCAAGTTGATTATTATGCTATTCACACAGCATGAATTTACATTTCATTTTTATGACTGTATTTTTGCATTTATACATATGTATGTGTATATATGTGTATATACATTCATTTGTAGATATATATATATATATATATATATATATATATATTTTTTTTTTTATTTGTTATTATTATGATAATACTTCATTTTTGTAGAAAATCACATTTGTTTATTTTTTCAGTTTGATGGTCATGATGTAATTTCCTGTTTAGTAAGTTATTTAAGGAACTGGAAATCACTTGAAAATGTTTCTGAGGAAGTTCACGTATTAAACAGTGGATGAAAGCGCAAAATTTTTGGCTTCTGGTTTACTTGTTTTTTTGCCAGCAGTTCTGCAGTTCATTTTTTCATTTTGTTTGGTTGTCAGTAATATATTGAGGAATTGCTCCACTATCCTCAAAGCAGAAGCATGTGAGATACCTAATGAGTCACCAGTCTGTCCCTGAAAGGTCCCTGTGGCAAGTATAGTAAGGGATAGCCATACCTTAGTATCTGCAAGGATAGGAAGGTCATGCATTCCCCTAGTTTCAGTTTGTGGGCCATACAAATTAAATTAACCAAAGCCTTAATGATCTCTCTGCCTACTCTAAATCTATATAGCAGTTCCTGTTCAGCAAGTTTCATGCAGGTTATTTTCTGCCACTATCTCATTCCCCTAGGTCAAAATGCACCTCATTTCTGTATGGCAGGGATAAACAGTTCAAAGTGCAAAACAGTAAGGCATGCAGCAAAATCAAGCATATTTGCTGATTGTAAACTGACTGGAAAAGCTGTGGATTTGCTTTTAATAACACAAGTATGCAGTGCTCAATTGTGTATCAAAAAGCAGCTACATATCACAAAAAAAGGGAAGACAGACACATTTTCATCATTAAAGTTGCATCACTTGAATACATTTCTCATATACATCTCACTAATCCTCCATTTGCCTATGATCTTCTAAGTGAATTTTTAACTGTTGTGCATGAGTGTAGCTCATGTCTCTGAATCACACTTGCACTTGTAGGCAGCCAGCACGTATACTCGTTGCATACGTGCATAATGAGTGTGAATAACACCCATATTTCCAAATGTGGAAGAAGCAAAAGTGGATGTTCAGGTACATACTTACAACGGGAATAAAAACATATATTCAGGTAGGTGTGCTGATATTTCTGGAAGGTTCCCAACAATGCTCCAATAAAAATCTCAGAATTGCTCCTTCTTTGTTTACATACTTGAGGCCTTTTCCAACTACATTGTGAATATCATTATTCTTCTTTAAGTTTCTTCATGCTGTCAGTTATACCCATATTTCTGATGTCATGAGAGTCTTCTGAATGACTTGTTGAAAACATTTAACTATATTCATTATTACTGGCAGTATTATTTCTTAATCTATTTTGTCAGAATGTAAAATAGTGGTTGTAGTTTAGAAGAGTGAACACTCATATGAGCAAATGCTTTTTATTTATGTTTATTTATACAGTTATTTTTATATCTGACATCTTAAAACCATTCAGAACTATACAAAATGTACTCTCCCACTGAACAATAAACAAATTGGTGAAGGAGAACGCCATACTAGCTTAACAATGCAACACAATTTTTTGGTGTAAAAATAACATTAAATCCATTAATATGCACATCATTTTGATATCATTATTATCAGATGGTGAAGGTTGACATAATGATTAAGGTGTTTACCTCAGAGACATAAGGTACAGGGTTTGATTCTCATCTTTGAGGGAAATTGGCTAAGCTTAAGATAGACCTCAAGAGCAGTCAGCCTAGTACTTAAATTTGAATTACAGGTAGACATTTTGGACCAACACGATCCTAGAATCTTTATTCCTATATCATGAGAATGCAGATATACAGTATATAGATTCAACAGGTACCATTTCTACATATATGCATTCAACATGTTGTATTGGTGATGGGGGGGGGGTGAAAGGACGTACTGTGAACTCAAGTATGGTAAACCTCATCTTTTTTCCAGGGATCCGGAATGAATGAGTCGAGAGTAACAAGTATTTATAACTTGGAGAACTTGTTACACGCATGTAGTCACTATTAAATGGAAAATATTGTATTGCTCTTCGGTCATAGACTAACATCATCCCTCTAAATTACAATGTTATGATACAATACCCAAAGTAATGTTTTTCTTCTGGAGGTGCTTATGAACACCAGGCAGCTTCACAGTACATAATATGCAGACAAGCTATCACGCCTTAATTAAGTCTAAAAGTACTTGATAAAAAGACCCCAGTAGTCCTTGGTTCAGCTTGTATCATCAACACCTTCTCTATGATCTCTGTGAAACAGATTTTATCTTATTTGTTGTGGTTGTTTTATGCTTCTTTTGAATAAATAGACAAAATAAATAGGCAAAAAATACAATAAAAAATAATAATAAATAATAAGTTAAATAGACAAAGCTAACTGAAATAAACAACCACAAACATAATTCTAATCCAGTAGATTGCTAACAATATCAATAAGTATGATTCTTCAAATGCACACACACATATTTTGTACATAGCTGTTGTTGTAGTGCTATAAGCTAACTATTGCAGCTGTGTTCATCCCCAAGGAATCACAGTAGCAGTCTTATTCCATAACAGTTGCTGCTTTTGGACTTGCTGCTATTCTTTCACTGCTGTATACTATCTTTCTGCTATTGGTTGTACCGAGTTGTGTACTATTTTACTGCTATCAGTTGCCTTAAAAGCACTGTGAGCTGCATTGCGCTGCTACCTGTTTTGTTACTGTTTTTGTAAGTGCCACAGTGTTCTTCTATTATTTTACTGTGCAGTTGCCCCTACAGGTTGATCTGATATAGCTTCTTGTTATAGCTGCAGTTATTACTGTTTCACACATACTGCTATTATTCATGCCTTATTTGTCCCCTTAAACTTTTTGTAGTCATTTTGGTTTACTACTATTGCTATTAGTTGGTTAGTCTAATCTCGTGCACTCAAGAAACCTTGCACTTATGGAATAAGCTACTAACTCTATATTTGGTGGCATTTTACCCTCTGTACAAAAACACATTGATCAACATAAAAGACAAATCAGCTTGTATCACTTCTATTGCCAGCCTGGTAACACTTGGCATTCATAGGCAGTGTAGGTACTTCTCAATTCTCAGGATGGACTATTACTAAGACATATATGATACAATCTGAGAGAGTTGTAAGTATCGACACAACATAGAGGTCACCCTGTTACCTAAAATGTGGTCTGTGAAATTCACAAAATCCACCCACACCTCTGCATAAGCACTCCAAACCAATATATAGTAAGACTGTCAACAAGATACTTCTCAAGACTCCCAGGACAAAGAAAATAAGGTCTCAACATAAATCGAGTAGCACAACATTAACATTCTCACATATATTAAAGTCACCAGGCTGCATGCAGCCTGTGAATCACCCAACTGACATTAAATTTAGTGAGTACAAGTAACAATGTCCTACTAATTGGTGACTCTATTCCCATGCTCACGAGACTAGACAAGACCAGGGTGACAGTTAGTTGTCTCTCTGGATTTATAACAGATTAACATTATTACCAGGATTTATAATGTTATAAGCACCCTTCAAACATGAGAGAAACTGCTGTGCTGTTTGTTAGAAACCATGTCACTGCTAGGCAGATTCCCCAAGACCTATAAACCAGACTTACTGAACTTTACCTTATATTAAATAAAACAAAACAAATTATCAATTCATAGCCTGTTATGGGGCACCTTCCTGGTATCCAGATAACTGAGGGATTCCTCAATGCACCCCTTAAACTACCTATAGTACAAAATGCATTAATGATATGTGATTTCAATTATCCATTGGTAAAATGCTGCACCTCTACCTCAGACATTGGATCTGCACTAAAAGCTCCTGGACTTAATAAATGTTAATTCACTGGAACAAATAGCAAACCACTCCACTTGGAACATTCTAGAACTCATCCTTAACATAGAGGACACATGTACCACTCCTATAGCATCTCTAAATGCAATCAGAAATTAGTGATCTTTGTCTGTAGTTTCAGATACTCCTGCAGTAAACTAGTCTGAATTTAAGGACTTCAGACAGTCAAACTTACTCAAACTTTATGACAAGCTCTTAAAATTTACATGCAATATCACCAGTTCTCCAGCACCTTCAGGCGATAGTTATCCAACTGAATTCTAATATGACCTAAAAGTGTATCGATCTAACAGTCCCCTCTAGAGTCAAATAAAATGAGAAATTTTAAAACAAACCAGTTTGATGGTCCACCAGTACAAATTAGCTCTGTAACAAAAGAAAAATCTTCTAAAGTACTGTAAGAAATCTAAATCTACCCACGTTAAATATTCTATCAAAAACATCAGCAAAGAACTAAAAACCATCAGCAGAAAAAAAAACAAAGCAAAAAACTAACTGAAACTAGCATATGAAGCCAAGGATAATTATAAATCCTTCTTTAATTACTTCAGATAATTAAGAAATAATACCACCAAAGTTTTGAACTTATCCAAAATGGCATAATTCACTCTGCCCAGAAAGACATACAGAATATACTTGCAGATAAGTTTAATGTTAGCTTTACCCAAGAAACAGTCATCAAAATTATACAAATCCTTGTGCCCTTTACACTTTCCCAAGGTCATTCAGAAAGAAGCCCTGGCGTGAACAAGATGCCAGTCTGTTAGCAGCAGAAATCCATAGCTCTGTTTAGATTTTAATATCCTGACAGGAGATATACTTACATTTTTAGAAAAATCTAACTAAAAGAATACCATAAGTTAGATTAACATAGACTCTTTATTATTTTCTAAAAATTAATACATAGTCAAGAGAATTTTGTAATTATTCCTGTCAAGAGGTTTTCTACTGGAGATCTCAAGATGAGCAACTCGAAGAACCTACACCAGGAGAGTGCAGTGAAAAAAAACTATAGCTTATAATAACAAACATCCAAGAACTGTCACTAAAATGGATGCATTTGAAAACAAAATGGATATTAACAAACAAGAATACAGTAAACAACTGGAACTTCTATATGGAACAGTAAAAAAAAACCAATCTGAACAGATTCTTGCCTTAGAGAAAACAGTAACTGACCTAGATACTAGACTAACAGAAAATAAACATCACAATGACTTTCTTCTGAGACAAAACATCAGGCTGACTGAGAAACTGGAAGACATTGAAAGTAGATCAAGGAGGAATAATTTAAAAAATATATGGAATTCCCGAGAAAGAAGAGGGTGCTAACATAATTCAGTTCCTCAATAAGTGGTTTTCATCAGCACTAAACATGCCTGAATCCCTCTCTTTTGGAATTGAGAGGGCTCATTGGTCCCTGGCAAATCCAGCTTCATCTCTGAGTTAAACTAACCCCAGGTCTATAATAGTTAGATTTCTTTCCTCACAATACATGGATTTAGTGCTGAAATCAGCTTGGACTAATTCCCCTATCAAGATGGGTGAAAAAGTTATTTGTTTTGACAATGACTACACCTCTACAGTCATATCCAGAAGAAAGGAGTGTGTTCCTCTAATTAAGTCCTTGAAAAAAGCCAATATTAAAGCTCAGATTCTGTTTCCTGCAAGAATAAAAATCACCTTGCCAGAAGGAGTGAAGATCTTTGATTCCCTACAAGAAGCAGTAGAATTTATCCAAAAGAAGAAAATACTGTCGGACATAGAAGAAATGGAATGGTCGTCCCAGAGTTTGAAGAGATGGGCAACAAAAAATGGATGGTCTGTGAAGGAAGGAGTAAAGAAAACTAAGAAATTAAAGGACAAATGAATAAATTCCTTCTAATTTTAAATCATAATATATTTGATTCTGGAAATTCTGTATGCTGTAAGGTAATATGAATCACTTTTATTACTAAGTTTCTCTTTTCCTTTCTATATCTACTTCTTCTAATTACATATAGTACTAAGTATTTAAATAACATTCTTTCTCCCTTCTTTCTTCCTATTCTTTTTTGTTACCAATGTTCATTTTCTCTCTTTTCCCCATTATAAGTACTTTACATACTTTTCCCTTTTAAATAACTACAAATGATGTATGTCTTCTAATTCTTCAGTAACAGTATAATTTGGGTTCCTATCAGTTCATCAAAACTTCAACAGTTCGAACACCATATGTTCGAACTGTGAAGTTCGAAAAATGATTATCGCAAATTCTTTCCCAGGGAAAGAATTTGGTGGGCCGTTTCTGTGGCTTCACGATTTTCAGCAGTGTGGGGGAAAGTTACAGGTCAGGTTCAGGTAAGTGTGTGATTATGTGGACATTAGGGTTAGGGCGTGGGTTAGGTGAGTTAGGGTTAGGGCATGGGTGAGGTGGGTGTACGATAGTGACAGATTTTAGCATTAGGGCGCAGGTGAGGTGGGTGTGCAATAGTGATGGACCTTAGGGTTAGGGTTTGGGTTAAGGTAAGTGGATAGATAGTAGTGTATGTACAGTTTAGTGTAAGGTTAGATGTAGGATTCTAAGTGTATGTGTGTGTGTGGATTGCTGTTTTTTTGGTGTGTTTGTGTTGTGTGTGTGTGTGTGTGAGTGTTTCTTGGAACAGCGATTTTTTTCCCTGGGAAAAAAAATTGATGCTCTAAGCCTTCAATGGTTTTGCACTTCAAGGTTAAAAGTTTGAACATATGGTGTTCGAACTTCTACCATTTCTTCAAAGTGATATAGATCCATATAATTTGACTTAATACTAAAGTACATTTTTTTCTAGTGAGTCAGTGGTGGGGTAACAAGGTGTTTCTGATTAGTGTTTCTAACTAGATGTTTTATACTATTTGTTTAAATACATTTAAACATTAATACAGTGCATTAATGGTGTTTTATAGATAGCTAAATATATGTTTTATTTATATATATATATATATATATATATATATATATATATATATATATATATATATATATATTAGGTTTCTTTTCTCTCTCCCTCTCTCGTCTGGTTAACTGTTGGGTAAATGATCGAAATGTTATAATATGATTTCTGATTTGAGGCAGCTGTTGTTACTTCTAAATAGCTGTTTTTATATGAAAGGGTTAATTTTTTTTTTCATGAAGTTAATGTTTTGTGAGGAAACCGATAGTCTGTGTGACTGTTCTCATTGTGGAGATTCATGACATGCACTGACAAGGCAGCTTGGGTGTTTTTTTTTTTTTGCCTTCTGTAAACTCTGAAACCTTCAGGATCTGAATTTCCCACCGAAAATGCTTTTTTCTTCACTAGAGACAACTTCTGTTGTGTATCAGCCTATTTAGATACTTTTAAACAAGTGTATGAAGCTGCAGCTTAAGGAAACAACAGTGATGACATCATTTGACGTTGTTAAATGGTTGTACTTAGAATTATTTTCTCTTGAAATTCTGTTATCCTTTAATAGATACTTTAAATGGTAAATAATTAGTTCTGATAAAAGTGCTTAACTCCTTTGAAAATGCCTATGTTCTCTTATAGATGCATACATTCTGCAGATTCAGTGTCACTATTAGTAACTAAATGTTATCAAGTGAACTAGGAGTTGCATTAGAAAACTGTTTATGCATATTAACATTAGACTTATGTTATATAACTAAACCTTTAGTAACTAAACAGAGGGTTGTGAGGCCCCCTTTTTTTCCTCTCCCCCACCTTTCTGATGAAAGATGTCAACACAGATATTATTAATACATATGAGTAATATGTGTATAATTGCAAAATATAATTATGTTGCAATAAGTGTTTATATATATATATATATATATATATATATATATATATATATATATATATATATATATATTCAACAGATCCTTACATGAAAAATGTTAGATAGATGAGTGACAAGATGGTTAAATCATCTGATATTTCTTGAAAAGTCTTGGAAATAATGACAATCTTCTTAACCTTCAGCTTCTAATGTTTATACATACTTTGATCTGATGTTTATTTTTAGCATATCTACGTATAGGAGGTGCTATTATCATATGTGACATATTCATATAGCTTCAGATACATTGGACACTCATTCTAATGTATATTTCATGGATTCAGATTTCTTTAGTTGCTTTCATAATGCTTTTCCTTTTTGTTTTTATACTATATTCTAAGCAAAGATGGAAAATTTGTGTTGTTTGGTATTTGAGAGGTGGTGGATGGATGGTTTAGTTAAGTTTTTAACTAAACCAGAAACTTTGTTTCATGTATGTGTTTGTAAATAGTTTTGGGTTTTTGAAAGTAGTGTTTAATACACGTTATGCATCCATGATAAGTAAGTTTTCAGTAGATTTCAAGTCAACACGGAAGAAAGGTCTTTTAGTTAGTAATAACATACACATTATAGTCAATGGTTTATAAATGTTTATCATTAAATATTAATGGTTTGAACAATAATGTCAAAAGAGCTGGTTTGCTTAAATATATCAAAATGCATAAAGCCCAGATCATCTTTTTACAGGAAACCCATCTATTAAAAAAAATCTACAAAAATACATTCGATGGCTATACCATTATGGCTGATTTATGTTTTAAGACTAAGAGAAGGGGCACTCTTATTCTATGGAAAAATACTTATACTATGCCAAGAATTATAGATACAATTTCAGATGGGATGCTAAGCATGGTTAGTCTGGAAATTAATAGGAAGTATTATACTTTGATTAGTACACACTGGATACCAGGACTGAGTACTAAATATGTTGACAAATATCTGAACCTGATTACTTTAAATGCAAAAGGTGATTTTAACTGCCTATTATCAGGCAATGATACTTCTAAAAATGGTAAAATAAAACTAACATCTCAAGCCAAGAAGTTAAATGACTTTACAAGCCAGTGGAACCTTAAAGATATACATGGTCTAAGAAAACATTATTCCTTATTCTATATTCACTATTCCTATCGGTTTGGTACACAAACAAACATTGATAAGGTCTTTGTATCAAATAATATATACTCTAAAATAAGTGACATATCTATAATGACTTGCCCACTTTCGGGCCATAATGCTATAAACTTTACATTAACTACACATACAGATGATTTAAGATTTCTACAGAGAACATCTGCTTACATAACTAAGTGAAATGACTTTAGGGAATGGTTAATGAAAGAAATAGTCATGTTTATGGAAACAAATGATAATGGTGAAGTGGCTGATATACTATGGGACACAAGTTTATATATATGGTAGAATAAAATCTTGGTACCTTAAAAAATGAGAGAGTGGGACAAAGAACTTTTAGACTTACAAAAAAATAGACAAGATAAAAATGGATGCAAAACCAAATAAAGTAGCACATAACGAAATTACAAAGTTGAATCAAAAATATTTAGAAGTTCTGAATCATAAGGTAGCCATAAACCTGGAAAAATTGAAATTACAATCTTATGCTGTAAATCCCAAATATTTACATAAAATAGCAATAAGATCCAAAAAAATAAACAATCAAAATCTTATTAATGAGAATAAATATAAATGTGATGGTTCAGTTAAGAGTACATCTAAATTAATGGGCATATTAGAAGTGTTGAAAAACTACTATAAAGATATAAATGATAACACACCACGTTTGGAGACAGATAATAAAATAAATACTTTTATTCAAGAAAATATAACTAATAAGTTGTCAATGCAACAAAATAACATATTACATAAACAAATAACACTAACATAAGTGAAAGAGCAAATAAAAATGCAAAAGATAATAAAGCCCCAGGACTGGAGGGAATAATTCCTGAATTATATAAGATTTTTCCTGGATATATAATAAAGAAAATAATGAATGCCTTTACTATGATTAAGCAAAAATGTATAACACCCCATCATGGAAATACTCATTTATCTCCCCCATATTAAAACAAGGTAAGGACCCTAAATCTTGTGATTCATATAGGCCAATTTCATTACTAAACACTGATTATAAAATTTTCATGACAATATTAGCTAATAGGATAAAGAAAATATTATCTAATCTAATACATAATGATCAGACAGGGTTCATTCTTCATAGAAAAGTGCAAGATAACATTATTAAATTACTATCATTAATAGACGTAGCATGCAAATACAAAAAACAACTAACTATTATCAGTCTAGACATAGAAAAGGCTTTTGATTCTGTTAGTTGGTCTTATCTACAATGAATTCTGATTGGTTTTGAATTCTCCTCAGATTTTGTCAACTTATTAATGAAAATTTATAGTGGGGCACAAGCTTATGTGAAAATCGGATCATGTCTATCCTCACCACTAGAAATCCTCAAGGGAACTAGACAAGGTTGTCCTTTGTCACCATTATTGTTTGCTCTTTCAGTGGAACCTTTTGCTACATATATCAGAAACAAGCAAAATATAAAAGGCTTTCAAATTAGTAAGGACTATTGTCCTAAGATACAATTATTTGCTGATGATATGTTGTTAATGTTGGGTGATATTGATGGTTCTTTGCATGATGTTATAAATACCTTAAGCAAGTTTGAAAGAATTTCAGGGCTTAAATTTAATCATATTAAATCCAAAACATTATTAATTAACAAAAAGATAAACAAAAGTCTAAGAGAGAATAGCCTGTTTAATTGGAAGAATGATGTATTGGAATATTTGGGTGTCAGTATAAAGAGTACATGGAAAGAGTCTGTTAAATTAAACTACAATAATTTAATAACCACCATTAGTGAACTAATCAAAAGATGGAATAAAATGTTCTTCACAATGGAGGATAGGCTCACTTTAATTAAAATGATAATTTTACCTAAAATTTTGTTTTATATACATTCATTGATACTGCCCCCTCCCAAAAATGTATTTAAAAAATTAGATTCCATGCTACTTAATTTTTTATGGTTCCCCTTAAAACCTAGGATTGCATATAAATGCCACATTAGAGCTTGGAATAGTAATGGGATAGCATTTTCTAGCTTAGATCTTTATTCCAAATCAGTTATAATTAATGTAATATTACATTGGATCACACCTACCTATATATCTGTCTGGAAAACAATACATGAAACACATATAACTGATGGCAGAACTATAGAAAATCATGTTAAGGAACAATATAGAATAAGTAGAGTTCATTGGCTTTTACGTGAATTTTGTTTATTTAATAAGAAGTTTGATCATTTTTCTTATGGCATTAATCAAATATTTAATAACTTTAAAAAAATATATAATTGATTGTAATTACAACAATAAACAATTTATATTTCTTATATTCCCTATAGCATACTCCCCTGATTGCCAAGATTCTTTCAACATCAATGCGATGCAAAAATTTAAGGAAAAATAACTTGATATTGTGGCATCTGTTTATTGAAAATAAGAGTATTAAACCATTAAACTCTCTTTTATGTAGTTTTAATAATAGTCAAGATGGTTGTTTATACACGCATTATGGCAGTTTATAGAAAACAGAATTAAAGTATCAGTCAACCTAGAGACTGAATCTATACCTAGTTTGATTCTGCTTTTTATTAGGTGTCTTGAAAAGACAGATAATCAAAAATTAAGTATCTCAACTATCTATAAGATACTAAGAGAAGACATTAAAGTTTGACTCAGATTTTTGGAATTACTATGTAAAGATTAATGGAGAACAAATATCTGATGTATCCAAAAAACTGTTATTGAATTCTACATATGGTACCTCTTCTTCATTATATTGGAGATTGTATACATGGACATTTATGAATAGGAATTTCTGTACTCCACATAAAATAAATCTTATACTCAAAAACAGTGAAAGTAAATGTTGGAAATGTGATGAATTACTAGAGGCCAACTGGGCTCACATGTTCATTAAATGTAGAAATGTTCAATACTGGAAAGACTTCAGATATTTTGTAAATACTTTATGGTCTAACTGCAATATTTCTAATTTACTAATCCTATTCAGTGTTCCTATACCTAATGTAATACCTAAATCTCAGATTCAATTACTCCAGTCAATTCTTCCAATTGCCAGAAAAGTTATTAATTTGAACTAGAAAAGTAAACAAGATTTGATGTTTAAAGATTTTATTAATTTAGCAAACATTACTTGTAAAAAAGAACTGCAAACCATTTGTTATAGAACTCATAACATTACTCATAAAAAATAGCATGGCAAAAAATTGGAAAACCTTTTGAACAAATACTGATAACTTCTCATAGATAGAATGATTGTTTATCATGGATGAATGTAAATATTGTAAATAGTTTTGTTATTGTTTTATTGTATTTGTTATATGTACATTTGTGTATGTTTATAATGGAAACAAAATAAAAATGTTTTTGAAAAAAAAAAAAAGAAAGAAGCCCTAACTGTACTTCTTAGAATCTAAAATTACCACTTCCATGGACCTGGACAACTTACCTGTATGCCTAAAAAATTGTGTCAAACATCCTTCACAGAGCACTTTCTGAACTTATTTTAATTTAAGCTTAGTTACAGGGTATGTCCCTGAAATATGGAATGGGAACTTTAGACTTATCAGCCTAAATAGCCTAATTTGCAAAGCCAGGGAATGGCTCATATCTGACTTCACCAACTTCAACACAATTTCTTTTTTTTTTTTTTTTTATGAAGGGTATGTCATGTCTACTTTATTTAGTAAACTTCTTTGAAACAGTCATGGATGAGGTAGACAGTGATCATTCAGTCCATGCAGCATGTCTATATCTGTCCAAGGTATTTGACAGCACCCCTGTGCTGGTATTGTAAATATATGGTAAGACCTACATGTAGATGCTTTCATTTTATTTTATTTTATTTTTATTTTACATTTGTTTACCAGGATTGTCCGACTGGACATATATTCATTTACAGCGGAGGCTTGGGGAGAAAAGCTTCACAGTAATTAACATAAGCAAAAATATTTAAACCCATGATAAAAATACAATCATATATACAATATTTTGAGACATAAATACAGTAAAACATCAATTTTGAAAAAAAGCATGCAGTTCTATAATATTTGAAACATCATGTAAGAAAGATTCTTGAGACTGTAGCATATATACAATATATAATATAATGGAAAAGGAAACAGTCTATGGTTGTATCTGCAGTGAAAGTTAAATAATACATGGATATAGCCATGTACTCATTAAGTGAGATTTGAGAGAGTTTTCAGAGCTTTCATTTGAATGTTGATATCAAGTTGACTGAAAAACTCCACACCTTTAAGGTGGCAAATGACCTCTCAGAAAGTAAGAAGGTAGCTAGTCTAGCAATGTACCTCAGGGTACCTCAGGGCTCAGTCAGAACTAGAACCTTTTTTTATGGCATGTGCTTCTCTGACCTCCAAATGTTAAACTCAGGCCAATGGCTAGCTAAAGTTGCTGATGACTTCAAACTGAGAATTACCATCCATCACCATCTGATATAGAATTATTGCTGCAAAAATAATCCTTAGAAAACAATGGTGTGCAGAAAAAGGGATACAATTACATATGAAAAAAGTTCTATATCATCATACCTGGTAAACAACTGTCATCTACAATGTGCAGTATAGCCAGTAGCCCACTCCCAAACTGACCTAAGATCTTGTCAACATGGTTAACATCTCCCTCTCCTTTGACAAGCATATAGCATTGGTAATCAGGAAATGTTTCAGTCTAGCTCAGCTGATATCTAAAGACATGTCATCCATGTCAAAAGAAGTCCTCATCCCTGTGTACTCAGCTCAAATTGGATGAGATATAGAGCACGATGACCCTTCAGCATGTACCTGTCCAAACATATTACACTGCTAACTAAAAAGATTACTGATCTAAAGCTCCTTATCTACATAGATAGTCTTGAAACCCTGTCCTTATATACTGCATATCATAGACTACTATATGGAAACCAATATCTTGCAATCCATGCCATTAAAGACTCAACCATCCTTGATGTATTTTACTTCTGCGAGACAAACAGTTTCACAAATACTTGATGGATTTAAATAACTACCAGCATATAAAAAAACACGCTGGAGGGACAAATTTATTACCCAACATCTATCCCATCTCTAGAACAAATTGTTTTTATATGTAAAACAGATTAACATGCTTGCATCCTTTAAGACAAACTTTCATGCATGTATGATATCTACAAATTCATTCCTGGGGCTGACATATTTTGTCTTTCTGAAAGTGGTAGCTACATTATGAAGGTGCATATTGGCAAGGTTAAACATGGCTTGTCGGTTTACTTGCCTTGTAAAGATCATAGCTTCATAGACTAGTGTCCTTTTGGGCCATTTTAGATCTATCCAATTACCCCATGTGAGAATCAAACCCTGCACCTTCTAACTGTGAGGTAAACACCTTAACCATTATGCCAACCTCTCTTACAGAATCACTGACCCAGGTGGGACATGAACCCACAATCTCCAGCTCCAGAGGCTGATGTCTTATCCATGAGGACATTTCCTTACTCTGCAAATACCAGCTGTGCCCTCTAGACTCCAAGAGAAGAAAATGGAGAAATGAAGACAAATAATGTTTTTTCCAAAATCTACAGATATGAGCAACCATTTAATAAAAATAAATAAATAATGAAAGAAAACGTTAGCTAATTAAAAATCAATTGAGCACTTATACTTCTCTCAGTTGAAGTTGTGTAGGTATAAGCGACGTACTGGACCTAGAATATATTTACAACACATATAGACTAATATTTATATGGTCCTCTATTTCCACACAGTGTAGCATAAAGAATGACAGCTCAAGGTTCATTTGCTATAATATACTTATTGTCTTTACATTTAAATAGATTAGAACTTGCCCTTACATTATACAGAGTACTAGTTTAGGTCAGTTATCGAATTCATTCCCAGCATTATCGTTGGATTCGTTGTTTACAAGATAGATGTTAGATGTAATCCAGGAGAAGTTATTTACAGATTACAGCTATTCATGACAATGATAGCTGACAGTGCGGCAATGTTTACTAGTTGTGAGACAATATACTTGGCTGGAAAATAGGAGTTATAATGTTAGGAACGATTTTATATAAAGGTAAACTCTTTAGCATATTTTAACATACAGTAATATTGTGAAAGCACTAAATTATACAGCAAAACTGGTGAGTGGTGTAAAGGGACAGACTGAAGGATGGGTTGTATTAGTTGTCACAAGCAAATCAACAGTCTTTTAGAGGCTGCGATTATCAAAGTAACTGTTAAAAAGTTACATGGGGAAGAAGGAACACAGAGGAAATTTTGTATATATGAATAATGTCTGCTCTACAAAAATAATGGAAAGGATTATATGATTAGACCTATGACAGGCTGGAGATAAAACAATACCTGCATGGGGAAAGTTGATCATTCGGCGAGACTGAATACTCTTAAATGAGAGGCTACTCAGCTGTGTTTCACTCATTAATAGTGACAGTATGAAATGCTGCAATTAGAATGTAGAGGTAGCTTTAAACAGTTAACGTTCAGTGAGAGACTTACCTTCTCTTTTCAGTTACAACGAAAGGGAAAATATTGTCATAACAATGATCATCAGAAAAAATAAATATTCTGGCACGGGGCAGATAATATCCTCCCCCACAACAAAAAAATAATCAAACAATATAATGTTATCAACAACTAAGAATATCTTAGCCCAAAGTGTCTGTGTAATTTCTTAATGACTAGATAAGCTATATATCCAACATACATTGTAATGCTTTACCCCTATCCTGCGCATTCTTGAATTCTGTTTTTCTTAACATATTGCTTGTTGATGAGGTAGGCTGCATCACTTGGTGAAATAATACTTTCTTGTGACTGTCCTCAGCCTTATAACACCAAAGACTCTCTTGGTTTAACACGTCTCTCTTTTACAGATGTTATTCATTTGAAGTCTGTACCTTCCCTGATATATTTCAAATTAATACAAATTCCTACTACCAGTCTTTCTTCAATACTGTGTTTGTTAACTATTATAGACTTTCTTTCTCTCTGTTTATATAGTTTCTGGTGTTAACTTTTATAGATGCTCTGTCTCTCTTTCTCACTCTGTTTATATGGTTTTGAGTGTAGGCCATGTGACTCATCTGCTGCTTTCACCTGAATTGGTTTTAACTTTACAATGACAACATCCCCAGAACTGCAAATAATACTCCAAAAGGATTTTGAAAACTATCTAAAAAAGGCATAATAATGTATTCCTTTTTACTGAAGATGCTTGTAGTACACCCCATTATTCTACCTGTATTCCTTGCTGCTTTCTTAAACTGATTGCTTTGACTCATTTGACATAACTACTTTAGCCCCCTTTCCTAATTTTGGTTGCTACCACTTCCCCTATAATTATGCATTCTTTTCTAATGAACACAGGCAGCTTGTAAATGTTTCATCTCCCAAGCCCATGCTTAAACCTTTTAAGAGTACCAGTACTTGTCAAAGATTTGGATGCATGGCTAGGTTTAAAAAGGACATTGTGGCTGTTAGCCTGGTAAACACCAATGAACATATAAAAAGTACTTTCAAAGAACATACATAAACAGACATTTATCCATCAGTAGATGTTCATACCATTTAATCTGCAACCATTTCCAACTTAAAAACCAAAAAACAGAATTAGAATTTAATTATCCCTCACAAAAATCAAGTGTCATTAATCCCCTGATAAATATTCACCAGCATCAGAAATGTTTCTCATATAAGGTATAAACTGTCATCTCTTAACACACACATTTCAATTTGTCAAAAAGGATGTTTCATAAAATAGTCATTAAAAACATCTAGATATAAAGCTGTTAAATTATAGAGACATTAATTTTCCCTTTTACTTAAAGAACTTCTACATAATCCTTCATAGCCCCAAAATACACTTTCTATTTCCATAAAACACTTGAAAATGATCCAACTTATTCATGGCATTGACTTGTAGGTGCAAATGTGACTATGAGAATCGCAAGGTTATCCTGATTTTTTTCATTGCATTTTAATTATTTTATAAAGCTAAGTCTCTTCTCATACTCTCTGTTCCATACTGTGTGTTAATTCTGTTCTACAATTTAATACCATCTGCAAAATGACAAACTTTAAGTCTCATAAAAGAACATCAGCAGTAAAAAAACCCTGTCATACTTTAGTGGTAACAATCCATTCATCTGAATTATCACTATTCACTGTGACTTACAAAGTTCATGAATTCCTCTCTCTTAGTTCTTTTCCCACTCTTCAGACATATAGGACCCACTCTGGCCTTTCTACTTTGTTCAATAATGTTATGAATAAATACTATGCAAAGGTCTAAGCAGAAAAATGCTCATATTCTGGAAAAAGAATTTGCTTGCACAAAACTGAAAATTATTAAATACCCACACTAATCCTTGAATATCGGAATGTTAAGTGGACAAAACTACAAAACATTGATTTAGTTTTACTAAACCATGTTTTCAAATATATAAACATACGTCTGTCCATAATTAAATATTCATATCATTTTAATGCACCATTTAAGTAACTATCTTTGATTTAAAAATAGAATTAGAATTCACTTATCCTTCAAAAAATCAAGTGTTATTAAATGAAGCCCTTTATAAACATTCTCCAGCATCAGAAATGTTTCTCAAATGACACATAAACTGCTAACACATGCATTTTCATTTGCCAAAATGGTTGTTCTATAAAAATAGTCATTAAGAACATGTAGATGTAAAGCTCTTAAGTTATGGAGACACTCATTTTCCTTTTCAGGTTCATAGGTTCATAGGTTGGTACTAGGCTATCGGCCCTAGGGCCTATACAAGCCTAGCTATAACAATTCCCTGGATATTTCTTCCCACAATATTTACTTCCCTGGAGCCCTGTCTATCAGGGTGACTGATGTGATCCCCATGGTGAATTTCCTATCTCCCATCCAATCGTCAAGGTTCCTTTTGAAGAGGGCCAAGGAGGCGCTCTGCTTGACATGTATGGGCAGTCTATTCCAGAATATGGGGAGTCTCTGGGTCAGGAACCTATCCCTCCAGCATGTTTTGTTCAGTGTGATGACAAGGTTTAGATCCCTGGAGTGTGTGGCTCTGGGGAATTGGGATTTCTTTAAGTGGAGCATGTCCAACAGCTCAGGGTTTGACATGGCCTTGTATGTTAAGCAGAGCTCGCCTCTGAGTAGACGGTATGTCACAGAGTATAGCTGGAGTTTTTTTAGACGGTCAGCATAGGGCATCTGCTTTAGGCCTGTGATTCTTTTAGTGAGGTATTTCTGCAGCCTTTATAGCTGTTGCAGATGTCTTGTGAGGTACATACCAAACGGGGCATTGTACTCTATAATGGGTCTAATCAGGGATGAATACAGTGGGACAATGACTTTCTTTTTTCTGGATGAAAAGCCCTTAGTGATGAGGTGTGCCACATAGAAAGATTTCCTGACTGTTTTGGCAATGTGGTTATCAAAGGTGAGACCACTGTCCACCTGTGTCCCTAAGTCTCTCATTACACTTTCGGTGTTTAGTGTGCTGCCACCTATGTAGTAATTCATGGGTACATGTTTTTTCCCAAAGGGGATAACTATACATTTCTTGGCATTAAGTTTGAGCCCATGGCTCTTGCACCAAGCATCTGTTTCTGTAAGGCCCTTTTGTAGAATATCCACATCATTTGTGGATTCAATAATGGCTCCCAGTTTGTAGTCATCTGCAAACTTTGTTAGCCAGAGTCCCTTAGTGTTGGCCTGTACTTCAGAGAAGTAGATGCCAAACAAGAGCAGTCCCAGGACTGAACCCTGAGGTACTCCACTTGTCACTTGTCTGGAGCTGGATTTGGATTCGGCTACTTTCACAGTCTGGGTTCTGTCAGTAAGCCAGTTGGCAACCCATCGAGTGACGTAGGGATTTATGCCCAGTTTAGTAAGTTTATCTATGATTCCAGAGTGGGGGATGGTGTCGAAGGCCTTGCCGAGGTCCAGATAGGCTGTGTGGACCGCCTTATTCTCATCCACAGCTTTGGAGACTGATTTGAATAAGTCAATCAGGTTCAGGAAACAAGATCGGCCCTTCACGAACCCAAACTGGGTGGGGTCCAGTATTTGAAGGTTGCCAATGTCTTTGTTTATAAGTTCCATGATAATGTGTTCCATGCCCTTGCAGATCAGGCTCGTCAAACTGATGGGGCAGTAGCTCCCGGCATCCAAGGTGGATCCCCCCTTGTGGAGTGGGATAACTGTAGCTGTTAGCCACTCAGTGGGCACGAAGCCTGAGGTGAGGCTATGATTAAACATGACACTTAGGTGAGGTGCCAGTTCATTTTGTAGTTCATGTAGTACACAGCCCGGGATGTCATCTGGTCCCATGGATCCTGTATTCTTAGTTTTGGAGAGTGCAGTTTCTACCTGTGTGGCCGTGTTTACCAGAATTTGGCAATCTTTTGGTATTGAGATGAACCCTTTAGGGGGTGAGAGGGGGGGTGAAGTTGTCACTAAATCAATCTGCCAGGATATTGGCAATATCCTTAGGATCAGTATATTTAATGCCATTCTGTTGTAGCTCAGAGCATACCTGAGCATTGCCACTTAGATTCTTGACATAACTATAGAATGCCTTGTGGTTGTCTTTGGAATCTTTGGCAATTTTATTTTTGCAACTAGCTTTGGAGGATTTAATGAGGGACCTCAGCTTCTTACTGAGGCTGATAAGGGAGTTTTTTGCATCCTGGGATTTTCCTCTTTTCTGCAACAGTTTTTTTCTTCTGTTGTATAGTTTGTTTATGGCAGGGAACCAACAGATTGGCTTCCTTTTTTGGGGGGAGAGCGTCTTGGTTCTATTTGGGATGGCACGATTCATGCATGAGTGAATGTGCTTGTACAGTGCCTTAGTGTAGGATTCAGCAGTCGAACTTTCAGCTCCCATCTGCATGGGTGTCATGAGGTTTGTCACTTCTGACTGAGTAGCATGAAGTTGGCTTTGGAGAAATTTTTTTACAGAAGTTTCCCCTACTGGGGGGGGTGGGGGTGGGATGTGGATGTCAAGGGTGATTTGCTTATGGTCAGACCTAACCAATGAGGGGGTGACCACTGGTGTGGAGCATCTATCTCCCATGTTAGTAATGACCAGGTCTAGGATATTGGAGCCGCTGATGGGACAATGGATTAGTTGATCCAGGGCATTGGAATTTATGAATTCTAAGAACCGTTGGGAAAAGGTGTTGGTACCCAAGTAGCTTTCCCAGTTAATGGAAGGGTAGTTGAAATCACCCAGTATTATGGTGTTTGGTTGTATCTTAATATTTTCCAGTATGTTTAGAAAGGTGTAGTGAGAATGTTGGGGCATGGTGGGGGATCTGTAGCAAGCTACAATTTGGATTGCAGTCTTACCTAGTGTTAGTTGCACATGGAGAATTTCAGATGCATTGTGTTGGGCAACTAGCCTGGAGGTGTGAATATCCTTGGTGAATATGGACACTTCTCCACCTTTAGTGTTTCGGTCTTGGTTTGGTGGCCGAAAAGTGTGGTAAGTGTTGTACCTGGTATTGCAGGGGTGCTCTCTGGAGCCTTGAACCAGGTCTCAGTTACTGCACAGATATTGATGTTCTCCTTTTTTAGGAGTGCCTCGAGAGAGTGCATTTTGAGGTTTAGACTTCTAGCATTGAGTAGCATTACTTTCAGATTTTGCATTCTTGTATCTGTTAATGTGGTGGTTTTGTCCTTTGAACCTTGCCTAAAAAAGGCACTATAGGGGTGGCAAGAGCTTTAGCCAGTAACCTGAATCCCAGGGGTGACAGGTGCAGACCATCTCTGGCAAAGCATCATGGTTTGCCGATCATGTCGTCCCAGGCAGACAGATACTGGATCCCCTTTGAATGACACCAGAAGCTTAGCCAATTGTTGAAGTCAATCATTCTGTCTTTATACTGTGGTATCACTCTGGGCGAAGGCAGGATGCTACTCAGGGCTAGGGTCATACCTGCCTGGGCCACATGATCCGAGAGCGCTTCCATTTCTCTTTTCATGTAGTCCAGGGAGGTAGATCGTGAGTCATTCACTCCAACATGGACAATGACAGAGTCGTATTTATACTTGTGGAGTGACTTGAGTGCATGCATTATGTGACAAATCCTGGCATCTGACAGGCAGCTGACTGTAATTTTCTCCTTGTTCAGCCTGGTGAGTGGGACATCGGCATGCCTGACTATAGAGTCACCTATGACTAAAGTGTTGGGCACATTGTCTTGACTTAGGGGCTGTTGTTGGGTGGCACACTGGTATTGTGAGCTATGTGTTACTTTGGTTGTGAATGGTGTTTGTTTGCGTTTCAGCTTCAGAGGTCCTTGATGCTTGGGCAGGTTAATGTTAAGGGCCTCTGCATATCTGGGTTTAGTGTTGCTATGTGTGGGTGTGGTGTGGGTTTTGAAGGGCTATGTGTTGCTTGAGGTGTAGTGCAGATGTTAACCTTCTCCTCTTAAAGAAGTTCTACATCATCCTTCACAGCCCCAAAGTAAGCTTTGTATCCCCATATAAAACATATAAATGATTCAAGCTATGCATGGCTTTGACTTATAGGTGCTTATGTGATCATGAGAATCATAAAGTTATACTGAAATGAACTGCTCAATGCATTCTCATTAGAGCTAACAAATAGATGAGGTAACAACTCAAGCAGTTATAACCAGAGGGAGTTTGAATGAAGAGTATAATTACTTGATGTAGCATATTAAAAGTAAAAGAACATATCAACATATAAGCAAACAAAAATGCATTGAGGAAATTGCAAGCCACACAGTACTAACAACACTAACAAATAATGTGGAAAACAGATTCAAATGTCACATAATGTATCATGGAAAAATGTATGCATATTTCCAGAATTCAATACAGAATTACTGAGTGTTAAGCAAACTTGTATGTCACAAGTGATCTCTCAATGCATTCAACAAAGGTTAATGAACCCATAAAAATAAAATAATCTTTCATTCTTTCTTTTTGATCATCAGCTTTCCATAGCAAAATTGTGGCATACATAGGAGACAGTGCTTAGCAGCAGGTAATAGCTGCTTGCTTTGTCTAAAGCACTTGCTTTCAAGAAAGCGACACTTAAAGGGTTCAAGACCCAAAGCCCACTTTTTCAAACTCTGGGCCTGATTCCAAAGGACTTGCTCTCAGTATAAATGACCACTTACACTAAGAGCTGGCTGAGAGCAGGTGTTCTGGAATCTGGTCCCTGTATTAAGCCTGTTATTAGACAGGCCTTACACCAAAGTAAGTCACTTACACTGAGAGTAAGTCTTTCAGAATAAGGGCAGTCTTACACTGAGAGCAACTCTTTTGAAATCTGTCTCTTTGTATGTATATTTATTCAATAGTTCAAAGCCCAGTGGGAAATATACACAGAGATATCTGACAAAACTGTTGTAGGCTACACACTCACAGTGCACTAGCCTGTTTAAAGCATTTATAGTGTTTCCTGTTTAAGTTACTCTTGTTTCTGCTAAAAAACAAAACAAAAAATATATATATATCCTTGTTTCCTGCCTTTTCTAAACTAGAGTAGTGCAGATTTCAGGTTTGCTGAATTCTGGGCTGTGGTAAAGTTCCTGTGTTGCCCATATCCTTACTTGGATAGGGGGAAGCTTCTCTGTTCACCAGTGAGAGTGGGGAGCTTTGAGCAGCCTATCTGTCCCTGGAGGAGTGGTCTCAGCCCAGCAACTAGTAGCTTATTGGCCATTTTGGGCTAATTCCTATCTCTTTCAAGCACTCTGCCTTAAAACCCGCATTTGCGTGGTTTTGCGTGGTTTTGCCGTTTAAGCAGTTTTAAACTATTCCCGGCTCCACAAAGTCTGCTCTTCAATATTTCCCTTAGAACTAGTCAAACTCTCAAAGCAAGCACTCAGCCTTCCTTTTACAGCCCAGCACTTGCTCAAACTTCTCAAGTAAGCGCTAACAAACTATAGCACTACACCGCCTTATACTATCTTAGAAGTACAAGGCTCCCTATTC
The DNA here is from genome assembly GCF_019279795.1 of Protopterus annectens. Taxonomy (NCBI): domain Eukaryota; kingdom Metazoa; phylum Chordata; order Ceratodontiformes; family Protopteridae; genus Protopterus; species Protopterus annectens. The sequence continues at coordinate 841,294,429 of NC_056732.1, forward strand.
GTCCCTTCCGGACAATCAATAAACAAGTCTTTAAACTATTCAGGCATGTCCAAAGGGCAGTTTCAGGTATACTCTCCAGTCCAGCTGGTAAATCTGGGAATATTGAGGCAATGTTACAGTTGCCTTATGTACACAGACAACCCTCTCCTCCTTCCAACAAACTCAAATATATGTGAGAGATGCAACTATACAGCCAAACTGGAGGCCGACCTCTCTCAACCCAAGACTGGCACAGTCAGTCAGGAGGAGAAGGAAACCACTCGCACCACACAACCAGTCTCACATAGACCAATCGTATCAGCAAACAAGACACATAAACTCACAAAAACATACTCGGAGGCTCTAAATAAAAATCTGCCAAAGCAGCAGAGACCTCCAGAGCAGACATCCAAGCAACCGCTACCACCCAACAACTTTCACGTATCACATACTTCACAAAGTCAGTGTGCCACACAGTCACAGCCCTTAAGGCTAAATAACACACCAGATACACTAGTAATAGGAGACTCTATTGTCAGGCACACTGATGTCCCGCTCACCAGACTGAACAAGAAGTTAACTGTAAGCTGCTTGTTGGGTGCCAAGATCCGCCACATAACACAAGCACTCAGGTTACTCCACAGCAGGTACAAATATGACTCTGTCATTGTCCATGTTGGTGTGAATGACCTGAGACGTACCTCCCTGGACTACATGAAAAGAGACATAGAGGAGCACTTGGATCATGTAGCCCAGACCAGTATGACCCTGACCCTGAGTAGCATCTTGCCCTCACCAAGAATGATGCCACAGTATAAAGACAAAATGATCAATTTTAACAATTGGCTAAGCTATTGGTGTCATTCAAAGGGGATCCAGTGTCTGTCAGCCTGGGATGACATGCTCGACAAGCCACGTTGCTTCGCTAGGGACGGCTTGCACCTGTCACCCTTAGGCTTTCGAATACTGGCTATGGCTCTTGCCACCCCCATAGTGCCTTTTTTAGGCAAGGCTCAAAAGACAAACCCACCTCCATAGACAATACAAGAAACAAAAAAATAAGGGTAATGCTACTCAATGCCAGAAGTCTAAACCTCAAGATGCACGCACTCGAGGCACTCCTCAGTATGGAGAAAATCGATATCTGTGCAGTAACAGAAACCTGGTTCAAGGCTCCAGAGAGCACCCCATCACTATAAGGATATAACTCATACCATTCTTTTCAGTCCAAGAACTCAGACTGAAATACTAAAGGTGGGGGAGTATCCATTTTCATCAAGGATACCCACACCTCCAAGTTAGTGGCACTGCACAAGGCATTGGAGACCATCCATGTGAAATTAACAGTGGGCAAAACTGCTTTTCAGTTTGTAGCCTGCTACAGATCACCCACCTTGTCACAGGACCCCCACTCGGCATTCCTGAGAACATTGGAAAATATGAAGGTCTCACCAAACACCATGATATTGGGGGATTTCAACTACCCAAACATTGACTGGGAAAATTACTCAAGTCCCAACTCCTTTGCCCAACGGTTCCTGGAGTTTATGAACTCAATCACCATGGAACAACTGGTCACCACTCCCACAAGAGGGGACAACATATTGGACCTGGTCATCACCAACATAGGGGCTCAATGTTCCACACCAGAGGTTAAGATCAGACCATAAACTAATCACATTGGACATCCACATCCCGACCTCACCCCTAGCCAAGGAAACCACTGTGAAAAATTTCTCAAAAGCAAACTTCACACTTCTCAAGACCGAGGTGGAAAGCTTAAAAGCCCCCGGGCTAATGGAAAATGCTACCCAAAATGCAGAATCCTTTACAAATGAATTCTATGAGCACCTACAGGAATGCATGGATCGTGCCATCCCAAGTAAAACCAAGACTCACTCCTCCAAAAACATGAGACCAGTCTGGTGGACCCCGGCCATAAATAAACTATACAACAGAAGGAGGAAACTATTACATGACAGGGCAAAAATCCCAAAAAGGGAAGGCATCCCTGATTGGTATTAGCAAGAAACTTCAATCCCTCATAAAATCATCAAAGGCTAGCTTCAAAAGAAAAATTGCCAAAGATTCTAAAGATAATCACAAGGCTTTCTTTAGCTACATCAAGAATCTGGGTAGCAACTCTCAGATCTGCTCTGAGCTGGTGCAAAATGACACAAAATACACTGAACCCACTGACATTGCCAACGTCCTGTTAGACAGGTTCAGTGCAAAGTTTACCCCCTTCTCCCCCAAAAGGACCTGTGTCTATCCCAGAAGAATGCAGTCCCCCAGACATCACAGACACACAGGTGAAAGAAGCCCTTTCCAAAGTAAAAAACACAGCATCAGTGGGACCGGATGGTATCCCGGGCTGTGTCTTACACAAGCTCCAAAAAGAACTAAACCCTCACACACATTCACTGTTCCAACTCAGCCTCACCACGTGTTATGTACCCAAAGAATGGCGTACAGCCACAGTAATCCTGCTCCACAAAAGTGGCGCCACAACGGATCCCGGGAACTATCACCCTATAAGCCTGACTAGCCTGGTCTGCAAGGCTATGGAGCGCATCATCATGGATCTCATAAACAAAGACATTGGGAACCTCCAGACACTGGACCCAACCCAATTCAGCTTTATTAAAGGCAGATCTTGCCTCCTAAACCTAGTTGACATCTCTGAAACAGTTACCAAAGCCATAGATGAGGGAAATACAAAGCTATGTCAAACCCAGAGCTGTTGGACAAGCTCCACTTAAAGAAATCCCAATCCCTCCGAGCTACACGCTCTAGGGACCTAAACCTTGCCACCACAATAAACAGAACATGCCGGAGGGATAGATTCCTGTCCCAGAGACTTCCCATACTCTGGAATAAACTACCTATCTATATCAAACAAAGCTCCTCATTAGCACTCTTCAAGAAAAATATTGATGATTGGATGGGAAATAGGAAATTCACCCCGGGGATCACCTCTGTGCCACTGCTCAACAGTGGCACAGGAAAATAATTTTCTTGGGTGGCAAAAGCCAGGGTAACTTTTTGGCTGGGCTTGTATAGGCCCCAGGGCCGATAGCCTAGTACCTACCTATGAACCTATGAACCTATAAAGGTAGTCCACACAGCCTATTTGGACCTCGCAAAGGCCTTCAACACAATACCCCACTCTGGCATCATAAATAAGCTTACCAGCTTAAATATCAACCCATATGTCACAAGATGGGTTGCAAACTGGCTCAGGGATAGAACTTACATGGTCAGAGTTGTGGGCGCCATGTCCGACTCTAAATCAGTTACAAGTGGCATCCCACAGGGCTCAGTCCTGGGACCCCTCTTGTTTGGTATATACTTCTCTGAGGTACAGGCAAGCACAAGAGGACTGCGGCTGACCAAGTTCGCAGATGATTGCAAACTGGGAGCCATAATTGACTCTCCGGCTGATACAAGCATCCTCCAGAAGGGTCTTACGGAGATGGATATCTGGTGTCAGAACCATGGCCTCAAGCTAAATGCCAAAAAATGCATAGTCATCCCCTTTGGGAAAAACAAAGTGCCCACAAACTACCACATAGGAGGTAATCCACTAAGTATGGAAGAAGTAATTAGGGATCTGGGGACCCAAGTAGATAGTAATCTCTCCTTTGACAATCACATTGCCAAATTGGTTAGAAAAACCTTCTATATAGCTCACCTAATCACAAAAGGGTTCACATCTAGATCAAGAGAGGTCATTGTGCCCCTCTACTCATTGCTTATCAGGCCCATAATTGGGTTCAATGCCCCATTTGTGATGTACATTACCCAACACCTGCAACAGCTGGAGAGACCTCAAAAGTACCTCACCAAGAGGATCGTGGGCCTCAAACAAATGCCCTATACAGCTCGACTAAAGAAACTCCAGCTCTATTCAGTTGCTTACCGCCTACTCAGAGGCGATCTCTGCCTGACGTACAAGGCCATGTCTAACCCGGAATTAATGGACATGCACCACCTCAAGAAAACCAAATCCATTAGGGCTACACGCTCCAGGGATTTAAACCTCAGAACAGCAATAAATAGGACATGCTGGAGGGATAGATTCATAACCCAGAGGCTTTCCTTGCTCTGGAATAGAATCCCAGTCCATGTTAGGCAGAGCCCCTCGCTAACCCTCTTCAAGAGAAATCTTGATGAGTGGATGGGAAATGGTAAATTTACTCCTGAGATCACTTCTCTGGCCCTGCTGGACAGAGGCTCAGGAATCTAGTCTAAAAGGGAGGCGAAAGCCAACACATTCTGGCTAGGCTTATAAATGCCCTAGGGCAGATAGCCTAGTACCTACCTATGAACCTATGAACCTAAATTTTAGGCTGGTTCAGCAACTACCAGGCACTAAAGGGTTTACCACTGCAATCAACAAAGTTAATTTATGCCCACTGCACTTACTACTTATCATGTTTGGGGGGTTTTTCAACCCCACTCCCTTTTTTTCATTTTATTTGCCATTAGCTTCCACCGTCATTATCTCATTACAAGCATTAACTATGTTCTACTATGGTCCACCCCCCACTAAATCCAAATCTAATGATGTCACAGCTGTTTCTTAAATCTGACTGTGCAAATCTACTGGAACTGTGTCAACTTCCATTTTAGCATTTAAATTATAATCAGTGTTAAGAGGGAAGCTTTCATGTAATGCAATTTTTCTTTCCAGAGACTGTCTTAAAAAGAGTCACAGAATCTCTGAGGCTTACTCTCTTCTGCAAATTAAGTACAGGAAGCAATGGTGATATCGATCCCAAATGTATAGTACAATGATAGTACAATGCTTTTTTTTCCTAAGAAGTACATGTAAAAGATAATGGGCCGGATTCACGAAGGCTTGCACGGAGTCTAAGAGTAGTGTAAGACTCCATGCAGCCTTCGCGATCCAGGAACAGCCCAAAGTCCGTGTAAGAGTCAAGCTAAAACAGCTCTTACACGGAGAGGGCGTGGATAAGCTAATCACCTCACTTGCAGCTGAATAGCATGCAAATGAGGACGATTAGCGATCCAGGAAGCCCAGAACAGCCCGTGTAAGAGCCGTTTTAGCTGCTGAGTACGTTTCTGCAAAAACGGCAATGGAGCCATGTCAGCTCCAAATAAAGGGTGCATATGTGTCAGGCAGCATGCCAATGGCCAAATATGTGGCCATTGGCAAGGTAACCTGATGCAAATATATGAAAAATATAATGTTTAAACCCAAATGGGCTGCGCTGCATAGAACATAAAAACGAAGGTTTTAAACCCACAAAGGTGGGTTTAATGCAATACATGGAATGTCAATGCATGGACCAGCAGAGCAAAACCAACATGGCCACCGTGTAGTGGTTGCTAAGGGGGGAAGCTGAGTCTAAGAGATGTAACTAAGCATTAGTAGGCAATCTGATGCAAATGAGTGTAAGGATACTGAATTCCACTGTCACATAGCAAATGAGCACATTCCGAGTAGTGTAAGAGTTACATAAGGGGGAGGAACAGAGTAGGAGATAGGTGACATCACAGGGGGGAATGGTAGAAAGAAATGCAGTTCATTGGAGGTTAGAGTTACATGACAGATGTCAGACAGATATCATGGAAAGAGGTGTGCCACTAAGTAAGCATGAGAAAGTCAAGAAATGGAAGGTGTACACTGTTGCCTACACCAAAGTTTCTTGCTGGATGTGTATCTTGCGTGCGCAGCCGAGTAAGGCAGTGTGCGCGGGTGTAAGGCAGTGTGCGCGCGTGTAAGGCAGAATGAGCATGTAGGAGCGTGTTGAGAGATGTTTAACACCGTTTGCGTGGGCGTGCATGCGTTTTAAACTGAATAAGCAGATTTTGAACTGTGTAAGTATGTGTGCGCGCGTGTAAGCCACTGTGAGCATGTTTCTGCTGGTTTGCACGCGGCTCCTCCCTGAGGAAACAGAAAGGAAAAAGGAAGCAACAGATTTAGTAGGAAGTTAGTAGGGAATACTGCTGGAGCTAGCAGGTGAAAACAATTAGATGCAGGCAATTACACAGGCAGAATAGTAGCCCAGCCCAGCACTTAAAACTCTGCAAATAGCAGTGCAGAATGTTTCACTCAAGAGACACTGCAAGACAGGAGTTAAGTTATCAGAAGTGAAAACTGAAAAAGCTGAACTCAGAGCAGAAATGTTAGGGGCTGCCATAGCTGTCATAATGAGACATAGGCGACTTGCTGAGGGTGGTGACAATGCAGATGGTGCCAGACAACCCACAGTGAGGAGACGGAGAAGAGTGTACAGGCCCAGGGTCACCTACCACGGGTTACATGAGCTGGAGATAGTAGAGCGCTATAGAGTGGACAGAGACCTCCTGCAGCAAATAGTGGAGCTGTGCAGGCCACGCCTCACACACAGAACCAACAGAGGGGAACCCATCCCAGTGGAAACCAAGGTATGTGTAGGCCTAAGAATACTAGCAACAGGTACCTTCCAGAGACCAACTGGTGATATGATGGGGATATCACAGGCATCAGCCTCCAGGGTACTGCACCAGTTCCTGGATGCCATGTCAGCACATGTCGGTGATCATGTATATTTCCCCAATGCCCGTGAGGTATTGGCCAGCAATATGCATCTCTTCCAGCAAATAGCGGAATACCCTGAGGTACTGGGTGCAATAGACTGCACACACATACGCATCAAAGCACCAGCCGGTGAGCGGGGTAGGGCATACATCAACCGCAAGGGCTTCCCCTCCATCAACTGCCAGGTTGTGTGTGATGCCCAGGGCATAATAATGAATGTGTATGCTGGCTGTCCTGGGAGCTACCACGATTCTCACATCTGGCATCTGACGCAGCTGTACCAGACATTTGCCAATGGGGACATCCCGCACGGACACCTAGTGGGGGATGCAGGTTATGCACTGGAGCCGTGGCTGATGACACCCATCAGAAACGCACACACACCTGAACAGGAACGCCATAATGAGGCACACGCACAAACACGTAATGTAATAGAGCGTGTGTTTGGGCTGCTCAAGTCATGGTTCCGGTGTCTGGACACATCTGGTGGAGCCTTGCAGTACACACCAACTACATGTACCCAAATTGTCATGGTATGTGCTATGCTACATAATATGATCTTGCGAAAACAGCTGCAGCAGGACCAGCATAGGGCCGGGCCAAATAGCCCCCCACCATTGCCAAGGCCATCACAGGCCTGCCCCAGTAGGCAGAAGGAGGCGTGCCCAGTATGCCCTGGCCTTGGCAAAGAGGCAACGCATAGCACATACATTGGCTCAGTAGGAACCCTGGGAATGATACCCCTCTCTGACTCACTCATATAGTAACAGGGATGCGTAACTTGACACAACCTGCTCTCAAACATGTACAGGGAAGTGTAATATGCGCATCCGACAGAGACAGCCCTGCAGCACCACCTGAGGCATGAATGCTATGTGTTAAGTAATATAACAACATGTACTATATGCACACCTGAGGACCCTGACTAACAACCTACCCTCACCAAGCATCATGCCACAACATGACAATGAGATGATCAAGTGCAACAATTGCCTGAAGTATCGCAGTTAGTCAAAGGGGATCCAATGTGTGCCAGTCTGGGATGACATGCTGAGCATGACATGATGCACCACCTGCTAGGACTGGCGTGCACCTATCAGTGCAGGCCGTATGGATACTGGCAAAGGCTGTTGTCACCCACAGTGTGCCCTGAATAGGTAAGGCTCAAAACACAAACCTATCTCCATAGGTATCAGAAGGGATAAGAATAAGATAAGGGATAAGTTGAAACAGCAAGATGCATGCAGTCTAAACTCACCCAGTATGGAGACTGATGATAACTGCACTGTAACAGAAAACTGAGGCAAGGCTCACAACAGCACCCTAACACTACCAGGTTACACCTCATACTGTGCTGTACAGCCTCAAAATGTGGAACAAGCTACAAAAGGAGGGTGACTAGCAAGAATTGTCAAGGATAACCACACCCCCATGTCGGTACCACAACAAAAGGGAGCATGGACTAGCCATGCTCAAGTAACAGTGGCTAAAACTGCCCCCCAGTTTATAGCCCGCTACAGACTACTGTCCCAACACCAGGAACTGCATCCGGCCTATGCTGGAATACATGAATATATCAAGTCCTCCAAACCACATTATATTGGGTGACTGCAAATACCTAGACATAGACTGGGAGCATTATACTAGCTCCAACAGTGTAGGACAAAAGTTCATAGAATCCATAAACCAAAAGGCCCAGGAACAACGTACCACTCCCACAAGAGGGGTAAGCATACTGGATGTGATAATCAGCAACATGGTTACTGGATGGCAAGATGAGAAGTGTATTGCTCACTGGTAAAACCAGACCATAGAGTAATCACACTGGATATACAAATCCTGACCACAGTCCCTGGCCAGAAAACCACAGTGGAAAACATGTGTTAAGCAATATTTGCACTCCTCCAAACTGATGTGGAATCCATTAAAGGTCCCATGCAGGTGCAAAATATGGGCCACACTTCAGAACCTGTAATACAGCCATTCCATGAACACTGCCAGGAATGCTTGGATTATGCAGTCCTAAATTAAAACAAGACACAGTGCCTAAATCTGGCATGGTGGACACCAGCCATAACCAAAACATGCAAGAGAATGAGGAAGCTACTACATGATAGAGCAAACATGAACAATGAAGTAATCACTGATCAGTAGTATGGCAATAAAATCTGTCCACACATACAATCCACTAAGGCCAGCCACAACAAGTGGAATCTGTGAATCCTGAGGCAATGTTACACCTGCCCCAAGTACACAGACAACCCCCAACTCCACCCAAGAAATACAAATATATGTGAGAGATGCAACCATCCATCCAAACTGGAGGCTGAGCTCCCTCAACTCAGTACTCCCAAAACAAGTCAGGAGGAGAAGGTAACCACACACACCACAAACACAGTCCCACATAGACCTATCACAACTGCAAACCAAACACATAAACACAGAAAAACATTCCCGGAGGCACAAATTACAAACACAGCACACCAACAGAGGCCTCTAAAGCAGACACCCAATCAAACAGCCTCCAAACATAGCACATGCAACACATAGCACACAAAGCTGGTGTGCCAAACAGTCACAGGCCAGAAGGAGAAACAACATGCCTGATACAGTTGTAATAGGTGACTCCATAGTCAGACACACTGCTGTCCCGCACACCAGACTGAACAAGGGAAAGGGTACAGTAAGCTGCCTGTAGGCTGCCACAATATGCCACATAACAGAAGGATGTATGTCACTCCAAAGCAAGTAGAAATATGATGCAGTCATAGTCCATGCTGGTGTGAATGACCTGAGATGTACCGCCCTAGACTACATGAAAAGAGACATAGATGAGCTATCTGATTATGTAGTCCAGGCCGGTATGACACTCACCGTTTGCAGCATCCTACCCTTACCAAGAATAATGCCGCAGTACAAACACGGAATGATCAGTCATAGCAAGTGGCACACTTACTGGTGTCATTCCAAGGGGATCCAATGTCTGTCTGCTTGGGATATCATGCTTGACAAGCCACGCAGCTGTCCTTGGGATGGCCTGCACCTGTTACCCCTGGGCGTCTGAATATTGGATAAGGCCTTTGCCACCTCCTTAGAGCCTTTTGTAGGCAAGGCTGAAAAGACTGACCCACCACCCTAGAATACATAAGTGGGAAGAAACATAAGGGAAATGCTGACCAATGCCAGATGTGTACACCCCAATATGCATGCTCCCGAGGCCATCCCCAGTATGGAGAACATCGATGTCTGTGCAGTGACAGAAACCTGCTGCAAGCCTCCTGACAGCACACCAGCACTACCAGGTTATACCACGTATCATGTGTCATGGCCCCAAAACCTGGAACAAAACATAAAAGGAGGGTGAGTATCCATAGTCAGCACAGATACCCATACGTCCAGGTAACTGACAATGCACAAGGCATTGGAGTTCACCCATGTGCAACTAACTGTAGGCAAGACTGCTGTGTAGTCTGTAGCATGCTACAGACCGCACTCTCACACACAATAACCCCACCCAGCCGTCCTGAAGACACTGGACAGTATGAATGTCCCACCAAATACCAAACAAGGTACCACAAATTACCACATAGGTGGTAAACCATTATGTATGGAAGGAGTAACCAGGGACCTAGGGACACAAGTGGACAGTAACCTGTTATGTGACACCCACATTGCCAATGTGGCTAGGAAGACTGTCTACATTTGACACCGTATCAGGAAAGGATTCACATCTACGTCAACAGAGGTCATTGTGCCCCTATACTTTTCTCTAATCACACCCATAATCTAGTACAATGCCTCATATGGGATGTACCTTACCTGACACCTGCAGCAGTTAGAAAGACCTCAAAGGTACCTCACCAAGAGGATAAAGGGTCTCAAATATATGTCATATGCTGCCTGGCTGTAGACACCCCAGCTGAATCCAGTCACATACTGCCTACACAGAGGCATTGCATGTCTGTTGTAGGAGGCCATGCCCAACACAGGAGTAATGGACATGCTCCACCCCAGAAAACTCAAATCCATCGGAGCTGTGAGAGTGAGAGATGTCAACCTCATCAAATAATGAAATAGGATGTGCTGGTGGGACAGATACATAATCCAGAGGCTCCCCACACCCTGGACCAGAATCCCACTCCATGTTAGGCAGAGCCCCTCACTGACACTCTTCAACAGGAATCTTGCCAAGTGGATGGATGATTGTAGAGTTACACTGGGGCTCTTCACTGTGTCATGTCCAGACAGAGGCACAGCAAAGCAAATCATAAATGGCCATAATATTCACATAGCAAGGGGTGTCAAAAGCCACACACACTCTGGCTAGGCTAACAAATGCCCAGGGTGGATAGTCTAGTATGAACCTATGAACCTATGAAGATACAAATTGTACAGGACACTAAGGATAATCCCAAGGCTTTCACAACTGATGCTAGGAACCATGTTGGGAATTCACAGATATGCCCTGAATCACACAAATATCACAAACACACACACATATTGCCAACATACATCCTGACAGGTGCAGTGCAAACCCCGAATGCAGAATATCTATCCCAGCAGACTGCTGGCCCCCTGACATTGCAGATGCTGAGGTAACAGCCAACATCTACAAAGCAAAACACACAGCAGCAATGGTATGAGATGGTGTCCTGGGCTTAGTGCAACATGGACTCCAAGATGAATGGAATGCCAAACCACACTACTGCTCAATGTCAGCCTTACCACAGAATATGTACCCAAAGAGCAGTGTACAACAACAGTGGTCCTTCTCAACAAAGGTGTTGCCTGAATGGATACTGAAAACTACTACCCCAGAATCCTGAGAAGCTCGGTTTGCACAGCTATGGAAAGGATCAGCATGTACCACAGACATAAAGATATTGGGGACCTACTGACACCAGACCCAACCCAGTGTGGCTTTCTCAAGTGCAGATCCTGCCCTAAACATGTTTGACTCAATTGAAACAGTCATTAAGGTCATTGATGAGGGCAATGTGCTCCACACAGTGTAGCTGGACCTTGCAAAGGCTTCTATACAATACCCTACGTGTTCATTATAGATAGGCTCACCAGCTTAAATATAAACCCACATGTCAGTAGAGGGTTGCAAACCAGACCAAGGACAGAACAGACATGGTCAGACATGCTGCAGCCATGTCAGACTACAAACCAGATATAACTGGCATCCCACAAGGCTTTGTCCTGGGATCTCCCTCGTCTGGTATATATGTCCCATAGGTACAGGCAAACATGAAAGGACTGTGTCCGAACATGTTTGCAGAGGACTACAAACTGCTCACCACATATGATCCACCAGCTGACACAAGCATCCCACAGAAGGGCCACATAGAAACAGACAACTGGTGCCATAGCCATGTCAGCAAGCTAATTGCAGAAACGTGTATAGTCAACCCCCGTGGGTATACAGTAAGTGCCCACCAATTACCACATAGGTGTTAACCCATTATGTAGTTAACATGTAATGAGAGACCTGGGGACACAAGGTGATAGATATCCTGCATTGGACAAACATGTGCTGTAGTGTTTACAGAAACATACCATATACCCACCTAATCATGAAGGCTGTCAGATCTAGATAAGGGGAGGTCATTGTGGCTCTGCAGTCATCCTTCATCAGCGGTACAGTTGACTACAATAGCCCCTGTGGGATGTACCTCAGCAGACACCTCCATCAACCGTAAAGTCCCCAACAGTACCTCATCAGGAGTATCAAAGAGCTTGCACAGATGCCATGTGTTGCCTGTGTTGCTGGCATCAATAAACATGCTGCACCTTGTACAATCTGAATGGCAGTGAGCTATGCACATGAGAGACCTGAACCCCAGCACTGACTTACATAGGACAAGCTGTACTGCGTGATCCATAACACAGAAGCCACTCCCACCCATGAGTGAACCCCCAGCACAGGCTACCCATAGAGTCACTTATCAATCTTCCTCAATAGGAATCCTAATGAGTGGATGGGAGATGGTAGATTTATCCTGGGTATCACTGTCATGTCACAGGTAGACAGAGGCACAGTATACTAACCATGACATATGGCATGGCAAACTCCACTTACAATGTGTGTTGAAGGACAAACACACTCTCCAACTAGCATTAGACATGGACTAGGGCACATCGCTAGTGTTTGCAAATGTACACCTATGTTGTGGAATACACTACCAATGTTGGACAAGCCTGGTTTAAGTAGTTCATATCTGAACAGAATGCAACATGGTCAGATGTACACAACTGGCCCCTAACCAGGCTGTTGTGCCCACTATCGAAATGTAAAGCAGTGATAGCAGTAAAGCCCAGGATACTGTCCACCACAGTCAAAGTACTACCAGTACACTATACAGTACTACAGTGTTAGGTCAGTGTGAAAGGATGTTGACAACTGTATGCAAAGTATCCCATGCAAACACTGCAGGCACAGTATAATCCTGTTGTGTTCACACACAAAGCAGTTGTACAGTAACTACACAACATGACACACAACACACAACCATAAACGGGTGATATTTGTTGAAGTTCACACTCATCCACAAATGTGGTGGGCTGCAGAGTCCAACATATGGAATGCTCACACTGGGCATGCTCACACACTTTGATAAATGAGACATATGTCAGACAACATGCCATGGGAAGGCTGAACTGGGCATGCTCACACACGCAGTTGGACACACATATCTGGTATTTTTATGTGTTATTCCAGGAACCAACCACATTACAGCAGTCTGCCCAGTGCACACAGTTAAATGACTACAGAGACATACGTGATATAGTGGATCCCTCCCATATGCAAACATCTTCCACAGATGCACAAGTTGTTCATACAAACAGGGAATGCTATGGCAATAAAGATGTGCAAACAGTCTATCAGCAACAAGTAATGTGCATTTGACAATTAAACATATGGGTGTAGAGGTCAACACTAGGCTGTTTGCCCTAGGGAATGACAGCTTAGCCAGAGTGTGCTTGGTGTCTGCCTACAGGATGCACATTCCCCTTTCTAAACACAGATGATGTCAGCACCCTATAAGTACAGCAGGAGAAAAGAAACTTCCCAGTAATCCGAATAGCGCGCTCTGCTAATGCGTCCGTCTCAAGTGTCATAACATAGTTAGGTAGGGGTTTCAAATGCTCAGTGTGTGTGTGTGTGTGTGTGTGTGTGTGTGTGTGTGTGTGTGTGTGTGTGTGTGTGAGTGGGGTTGGTGTGTGTGTAAGTCTGTGGGAGAGAAATGTCCCTTTTGGCAACTAGGAAAACACACTACAGGTTGCACATTCCCTTTCTAAACACCGATGATGTCAGCACCCTATAAGTACAGCAGGAGAAAAGAAACTGCCCAGTAATGCGAATAGCGCGCTCTGCTAATGCGTCCATCTCAAATGCCTTAACATAGTTAGGTAGGGGTTTGAATCCTGCGAATGGCAAGTGTGTGTGTTTGTCTGATGGGGGTTAGTGTGTGTGAGGGAAATGTCCCTTTTGGCAACTAGGAAAACACACTACAGGATGCACATTCCCTTTCTAAACACTGATGATGTCAGCACCCTATAAGTACAGCAGGAGAAACAAAACCTCCCAGTAATGCGAATAGCACACTTCGCTAATGCGTCTGTCTCAAGTGTCATAACATAGTTAGGTAGGGGTTTGAATCCTGTGAATGACAAGTGTGTGTGTGTGTCTGTCTGAGTGGGGTTAGTGTGTGTGAAGGAAATGTACCTTTTGGCAACTAGGTGAACAGACTACAGGATGCTCATTCCCTTTTCTAAACACTGATGATGTCAGCACTCTATAAGTACAGCAGGAGAAGGGAAAACTCCCAGTAATGCGAATAGCGTGCTCCGCTAATGCGTCCGTCTCAAATGTCATAACATAATTAGGTAGGGGTTTGAATCCTGCAAATGGCAAGTGTGTGTGTTTGTCTGAGGGGGGTTAGTGTGTGTGAGGGAAATGTCCCTTTTGGCAACTAGGAAAACACACTTCAGGATGCACATTCCCTTTCTAAACACCGATGATGTCAGCACCCTATAAGTACAGCAGGAGAAAAGAAACCTCCCAATAATGCGAAGAGCGCGCTCTGCTAATACGTCCGTCTGAAGTGTCATAACATAGTTAGGTAGGGGTTTGAATCCTCTGAATGACAAGTGTGTGTCTGTCGGAGGGGGGTTAGTGTGTGTGAAGGAAATGTCCCTTTTGGCAACTAGGTGAACAGACTACAGGATGCTCATTCCCTTTTCTAAACACTGATGATGTCAGCACTCTATAAGTACAGCAGGAGAAAGAAAAACTCCCAGAAATGCAAATAGTGTGCTCTGCTAATGCATCCGTCTCAAGTGTCATAACATAGTCAAATAGGGGTTTGAATCCTGCAATTGGCAAGTGTGTGTTTTTGGCTGAGGGGGGTTAGTGTGTGTGAGGACAATGTCCCTTTTGGCAACTAGGTGAACAGACTACAGGATGCACATTCCCCTTTCTAAACACTGTTCAGCAGAAGGCCATGGCTCTGGCACAAGTTGTCTGTTGCTATGATGCCCCTTTGGAAGATGCTTATGTCAGCTGGAGAGCCGATTATGGTGGCCAGTTTGCAGTCATCTGCATATTTGGACAGCCACAGTCCGTCCGTGTTGGCCTGTACCTCCAATAAATATATACCAAACAAGAGGGTCCCAGGACTGAGCCTTGTGGGACACAACTCATAACTGTTGTGGGGTCTGGCATGGCTCCAGCAATGCTAACCATGTGGGTTCTGTCCTTGAGCCACTTTGCAATCCATATAGTGACATAGGGGCTTATATTTAAGCTGGTGAGCTTCTCTAGAATGCCCAAGTGGGGTATTGTTGTGAAGGCTTTTGTAAGGTCCAGGTAGGCTGTGTGAACCACCTTCCCCTCGTCAATGGCCTTGGTGACTGTTTCAAAGAAATCAACCGGGTTAAACCTGGTAGTGCTGGTGTGCTCTCAGTAGCCCTGAACCAGGCATCTGTTACTGCACAGATATCGATGTTTTCCATGCCAAGGAGTGTTTTGGGTGCATGCATCTGGAGGTTTAGACTTCTGGCGTTGGGTAGCATTGCTCTTAGTTTCTTATCCCTTGTGATACCTATGAAGGTGGGTTTGTCATTTGAGCCCTGCCTAACATAGGCACTATGGGGGTAGCAAGAGCCTTTGCCAATATCTGAAAGACCAGGGGTGACAGGTGCAGGCAGTCCCTAGCAAAGCAGGTAGTTCAACAGAAGATGAATGTGTGAAGGTGTAGTGCCTGTGATTAGTTAGCAGTAGCATATATGACTGCTCACGTGGACACATGCCAGGTAGATCATATGCACTGTGTCACAGGCAATGTACATGTGAACAGGACAAACAGTGACATCCTGTCAAGTGGGACATGGACATACATATAGTAGGCTATGCAGATGGCACTAGGAGTCCACAGAAGCTCTATAACTATGCATTGCAGGTGTGATCAGTATTCCAGGGTAATTGCAAGCAAACATGCATGCAAACAAAGTTACAGTAAACAGGGCTGCATGTAGTCCATTGTACAACAAACAAGCTGTACCAGTTCCAGTAGGTAACACTGCAAATATGCAGGCACTATGCACATGTACATGGAAATACACGGGTCAGATGCCTAGGGTCCAGTCTCAGTGCACACAAGTGTACAGGCCATGTACTGTCAGGATGTACAATAACTGGATAGAAACCCATGTGCTCATACCTGCAGTAATACACATGTCAAATAGACACTGAGCCTTCACTCAGTGGTTCCATACTTTGTAGGATGTATGCTCCCTGGCCTGCCACCACAGTATCCCTGACATATATGGGGACTCTCCCTCCTGTGACAGTTAGTTATGTGTGTTGGGGCTGTCTAGCATGGTATGAGATGTGAGCATGCAGTGCTAGGGTGCTCCTGTGTGTCCTGTACCAGTCGTGTAGTACTGCACACATATCAACATCCTCAAACATCTGCAATGCAGAGTCTAGTGTGGGCAACATGCCACTTGCAATTTACATGTCCATCATTGTGTATTACTACATGCATTACCCTATCCCCTGTGCTACCTATGTATGTAGCCTTCTGTTGACATCATTACCACCAGTATGCCAACATGTGCAGATGATACACTATGGTACTTACCATGGGTGTAGACAACAGGACATGACAATCACACACTTACTGCATCAGGCATGCTGTGATATACCCACAATTAATTCAGCACACAGTACTGTTAACAACATGATACTATTACTACACATCTATGTGGTCACCCTGTGCATCAGCAACATGTTAACCTGTACCTGCACAGTTGTTACAGATTGCAGGAGGTGGCACAGTTTCATCATATGCACAGGGTGTGAACCTGGTATGCCTGAGTCAGCCACCCATACCACCAATTGACATGTATGTGTATGTGTGTTGGTGAGGGACAGCAGTAGAAGGTGGGGCAATGTTGATGCAGTGTGTGCGTGTATGCGGTAGCCCTAGGTGTTGTCAATTTGCATGTGTGTATGGATGCACACAGTTCCACCTCATGGCTGCCATATACTGGTGTTTGTGGACAGCCACAGACTGTACCTGCCAGGTCATACAGATCAGTGTCTCTGGCCACGGACACAGTACCTGTGCCTTGCAGGGGTGCTACGGACCGTATCCAGTACCAACCCAGACTGGGTACTGTCATCAGAAGCAGGTGTTCATTGACTGGACACAGATCCCTGTCGGGCCTGGCCAGAGCCACGTGCACGTGGTCTCCTGGGGCGGTCTGATGACAGCACAGACCCAGCAATGCTGGAACTGCTGCTGGCACTACGGGGGCAGCCGCGGCCCTGTTGTCATCTGCGACGACTGCCAGCTGCTGCTGTTGCTGGCATATGGCCACGTTGATGCCTCAACCGCCCACCATCACCCTGGCTCATGGACATGTAGTTGTGGAACCAGTCTAATATGTCCCCACAACGTCTGTCTATGACATCGGTGAAATCACGGATGGCAGCCGCAATGTCACGCATACTGTCAGTCATGGCTGTGCGACATGCTGTCAGCTCCCTCAGACCCTGTCTGGTGTACCGTTCCATACGTGACTGTGCCTGCATGACAGTCCGAAACATAGCTGAGGTTGTAAGACCTCTGTGGGCACGTCTGACAGGGGCAGTACGCCCATGGATGCTCCCACGAGAACCCTGGACATCTGTCTGTGTGGTACCATCTCTGGGCCATGCCCATGGCTGCTGTGTGGGAGGCATGTGCCACAGATACCACATTACCCTGGTCAATGCCCACTGTATGCTGTCCATCACCTAGGGACAGTGGTGACAAAGGGTGTATTGGCAGGATAACTGTGCGCATTGATGGGGTCGACAGCTGTGTACTGTCAATCGGCTGATCAATGGCGGACCCTGGCATACCTTCCTGTGCCATTACACAGATGTCATCATTATCAGTACCCACGGCACCTGACTCAGGTTCCCTGCTACATGACACCAGAGCAGCAACAGAACCTGTGGGAAGGAAACAGGAAACACAGTTTACAATGTCTACACATTACCAGTGATGCACACATGCACAGGTGCACACATGCACAAGTGCACACATGCACACATGCACACATGCACGGGTGCACACATGCACACATGCACAGGTGCACACATGCACAGGTGCACACATGCACACATGCACACATGCACAGGTGCACACATGCACACATGCACAGGTGCACACATGCACACATGCACACATGCACAGGTGCACACATGCACACGTGCACACATGCACACATGCACAGGTGCACACATGCACACATGCACACATGCACAGGTGCACACATGCACACATGCACAGGTGCACACATGCACACATGCACACATGCACAGGTGCACACATGCACACATGCACAGGTGCACACATGCACACATGCACACATGCACAGGTGCACACATGCACACATGCACAGGTGCACAGGTGCACATGTGCACAGGTGCACACATGCACACATGCACACATGCACACATGGACACAGTTTCACACAATTGTACAGTACTCAGTATGCGTGATATCAACACACAGACACAGACACACCTACATGCATACAAAGAGCACTACTAAGTGAGCCAAATAGTACTATTACTATCAACACTATTACAGGAATTGTTAATACACACTCACCAGCATGGATAGGCTGCATTGCTGTTATACCAGAGGGTCCTGCAGACATGAAGAAACTAATGTCAGTGGGCACAACTGTGCCATTGTTACTGAGTATGATACAGGTCAGGAGTACAACAGTTGCCTTTCACAGGTCAGCAGCTAATATTGAGGATATCACACTTGCACATTAAATACTATGGTGACAGCTACAAACCAAGGACACACCTCACACATGCATTAACTACCAGTGTACACAACAGTTAACTATACATATGGCATATTACCTGCACGTTCACTGTCTTGCTGCTGTGTGGCTCCAGCCTCCATCATAATGCATGTCTGCTGCTGTTGTTGTTGCTGGCGGACTGGAGCCACTACACTCATGAGTATTCCCTCCAGTCTGGTGAGTGGGGGATGTGTAGCCACTCCACCACCTGTGGCGACCTGTTGCCTGTGGATATCCTACGCACGCTGATGGACATGTCTGATTAAATCACTGCAGTGATGTTGTACCTGCTCATATGTCCTATTATGCGTGCCTATGTCATTTACCCGACGGACAAAGTCTTGCCACAGTGCAGCCCTCTCCTGCTGATTCTGGCTGGTGCAGGAAAAGAGTATTGCATAATCCCGCACCAGGCTCTGGTGTATCTCCTCATCCTCAGCTGTGGAGTAGGTGGGATTCCGCGGGTGGGCCATGTACCTGAGAAAGAAAATAACCTGGTATCAGCAATATATGTCAGCAGAATTTGGCACACATACTACACATGCTACTCGACTGTTATGATACAACATATCTCACATATGTAGCATCTGTCTGTCTATTGGTGGATACACATGTAGATGGCCAGGCATCAGTGCTCAGCCAGCAACTGTGCAACAGAACCTGGCAGACTCCATACAACATACTACCAAACCCCAGCAGTCAGAACACTGATTCAGGTCAAGAGCACCTCCTCACTCTGGGGGTTTGTATCTAGGTACTGTATGGCCTACATCTTCAACTACTGTGAGCTGACCACACACTGATTGCCCTGGATATACATATCCCACCTCCACCACCAGCACAAACGACTATAGTGCATAACATTACAGATACAAACTTTACACTTTGTAACAGTGATATGGTATCTTTCAGCCCACTGGGCCAGTGGCAGATACAACCCACAATGCTGACCCCTACACAATTGCTTTCTACAGACATCTCCGAGAATGCATGGATCATGCAATCCCATATATGACCAAGACACTCTCCACAAAGGGACAGCATCCTGTCTGGTGGACCCCAGCCATAGACAGATTGTATTACAGAAGATGGAAGCTACTGCAAGACAGAGCATAATTCACTAAAGGGAGGGCATGTCTGAGCAGCACTGGTAAAGATCTATTTTCCATCATACAAAATACATGGGCAACTTTGAGAGGGAAATCAAGAGTGACACTACAGATAACCAGAAGGCCTTCTTCAGTTATGTTAGCAACCTGGTCAGGAGCCATCCTCTATGCCCATAGGTAGTACACAACAACAAATATTTCACTGACACCACAGATATCGACAACATTGTGGCAGACAGGTTCAGTGCAGGTGTCACCCGCCCTCTCCCGAAATAAGGCATAGTTATCCCAGCTGACTGTAACCTCCCTGTCATCACAGATGTCCAGGTGAGAGACACCCGCAGGACAGCAGAATACACAACATGGATGGGACCTGATGGTATCCCCAGTTGCATGCTACATAACCTCTGATAGGAGCTAAACACACATATAGAAGTGCTATGTAACACTAGCCTGACTACAGGATATGTACCTGTACACTGGCGCACAGCAGCAGTGGTTCCACTCCACGAAGGAGGCACCTCAACATACCAATACAATACAACACAATACATTACATTACAATACAATACTATACAATATGCTATTGCCCCTGGGTCTACAGCAGCGTACTGTTCTGCTACCCTGACCATTGTGACACATGTGGTGTGATGGTACCTGCTGCTGTCACACAGTTACACAGGGTGACTCATATGGCATATTACCTATCTGACTAACATTCAGCAGGGGTATGTGTGACATGTACTCATGGGGAGTCTTGCTTCTTAACACTGTGTGGTTTATTGCAGGGTATGTCTTATCTGTGGGTAGGAACTCTTACCTCCACATGTGCACTCTATTGCAGTGGCACAGACGACACACAGCAGACATTTAGGTTGTGGATGGTGTGAGGTGTTACTATGGTTGTTGGACATCTGTCATGGGTGTGACTTCCATATGTAAATCCGGGAGTGGTAACCTCTATGTGGGTAGCATATGTGTACTCTGTGGTGTTGTCAGTCACTGTGCATTGGTAATGTGTTTGAGTGCATTGTCGAAGTGTTGTACATGTCACTGTGTCCTTCTCCATATCTGTAGCTGTCATGTGAGGTCCATACCATGGCATCCATTATGTGGTGTGGAGGGGTACACAGGCCTACATGTCCATACCTGACTCACCATTTCCGCTGACACATACCATGTGCAGGTATTCCAGGGATAGTGTGCCACTGTGAATATCATTGGGGCCACTATTGTACACATTTCTGACCCTGTTCACCCCTGACACATGCAGTGGTGGGCAGCCAATCACATATCTGGTGGTTACTGGTGTAGGTGATCTGGAATGTGGTATGGTACTCCGGATTTGACACTGGTGTTCACTCCATGCCTTTGTCACCAGGCACCTGTTGCAATACATCTGTACACATTTGCCTCACTCAGAAGTTATATACATCTCTCTCTCTCTCTCTCTATATATATATATATATATATATATATGTATATAGATATATCTATATGTATATATATATATATATATATATATATATATGTCCGTATACATATACACATATATATATTGATGTACATATATTGCTATAGATGTGGAGGGGGGACAGAGAGGGGGTGTGAGTGACAGAGGGGGTGGGACAGGCTGTGTTGCAGGTCGTCATATACAGTCATACCTGTAGGTAGTCAGATCAGTCTGTCTATGTATATGTATCTACATATATCTATATCTGTATGTGTGCATCACATAGATATGTTTGTACAATATTCTATCTACATCTGTCTATGTATTCCTACATCTCTCTCTCTATGTATGTATACATATATGCATATCATATATATATATATATATATATATATATATATATATATATATATATATATATATATACACACACACATATATATATATATACACATACATATGTTGACATACATACGTATCCATATGTTAGACGGGTATATCAACATATTTGTCTACCATACTGTATACACACACTAACATACTGCTAAACATACATAACTGTGTAACCTACTTTGTACATGGCACTACAACCTACAATCAAACAACATTGATATGTGCACATAGATGCTCTCACATACAAATGTATGTACAGCCTTCACTGATAGTTGCTGTATGTCCCCTGCCCTTTACACATCTTCATATACATATGGATACAGACCAATGACACATATGGAGGGTTCACAGTATGTAGACCTTTATAGTATTACTTTACATTACCTGTGTTTGTCACAGCTGCTTGTGTTGCTGTCTGGTTCTCTGTCCTGCTGCTCCAATTCCCAGTTGTCAGCTTTCAGGTAGCTGTTGCTGAACAATTTGTTTCTGTCTGCTTAATTGCAGTTTTCACTGTCTCTGTCTCTGTCTCTCTCTCTCTCTCTCTCTCTGTCTGTCTCTCACGTCCTTCTCAAGGTGCAATGAAAGTATTGCATGCGTGGACATGGAGTACAGCATACATTTGTAGGTATCTGCATATGCCCATGTGATGGCCTCTGCACCAGTTGTTAGCCAGCATTTGCTAATTGCATGCAGCCAGTTGTGTACTGATTGCAGTTCTCACTGTGATTTCAGAACAGTGCTATAAAAAGGTGTGTGAGATAGGCGTAGCCCTTTCAGATGCTAAGGGCAGGGACCATGCTGTTATGCTGTGGACAATGTTCTGTGAGTGTAAAGGTTGGTATCTCTCTCATATTTCCAGGTGTGTTGTAGATTAACATTCCTCCATTCATTTCTCCAGTTTCCTGTACTAACTGTGTATGTACACTGACACCTACAACTACTACTACTGTTAATGTGTGTGTGTGTGTGTGCTTTCCTTTTACTTTTGCTTGCACTCTGTTGCTAAGGCTTCAATAGTTGCCCTTTACAGTCACTACTTGTATGCCTGCTAGGTGTCTTGACTGTAGTGTGCTGCTGTAGCTTTCCTATTTTCCATGTACATTCACACCTTGGAATGCTTGCTATATCTGCTAGGGTGTTACAGCATGCAGTGTGGTCTGGCCATGGTGTGGGCCTTGACATCTATTAGGGTATTTGAGTATGCTGCTGAGCAGGCCCCAGAGACTTTCAGGTTCATCTGTTATGTGCCTCATGGAATGGTACATATCAGTGGGGTACACCCATTAAAATGTCTGGTATGCTGCAGTTGTGACTGTGGGTTAGCATGAGCATATGTATTACTACACTTTTTCTGCCATGCAAGTGGTGAATACTTTCCGGACTCCATAGTTACCATTGCATGTGTTACACCTTTCTGCCTACTGTTTGTACATTTCACATGGGGTCTCTTGGGCTTCCCTGTAAGTCATTCACTGTTGCTATGTCTAGGCTCTTAACTATTCAAATATGCTGGTGTCGGACCCGTCATGTGTACAGATATTTTCAGGTTGTCCACATTTCTGCCTCATAATTTGGTCAATATCTCATGCACACCTTTTTCTGGCAAGTCACTCTGGGCTCAAGTCAGAATATGGTGACAAACATTCAAGTTCCAGACTGCATACCCTTCCAAACATCCCACAAAGTGTAGACCCTGTTACTTTCTGAACTGTCTGCGTTTGTTGTAACATTATTTGTAATGTGTCCCTGGTTTTGGGCCTTTGCTCCACATATTTTATTACTTGGTCCAGATGTGTTCCTGTAAGAGGTTGTGGGGTATTGGCAGTGCTTATCCTGCTGTGAGTATGTGTGTGTCTTGCAAGGTGCTATAGTGACATTATTACCTACTAGCTTCCAACTAGCATGGCTGTTTCTGTTCACACACTACTATTATGGAAATCCACCAGTTTTGATAGTAATTCTAAATGTCATGCTTTGTGTACTACACATCTATATTCCCTTTACATTCATTCCTACTGTTACATGATATATTTACTTTAGCACAATGTTCTTGTATAAGAGTCATGGCTTAGTGGTAAGTCATGCAGACTGCAGTTGCCAAGGTCCTGGGTTCGGGACTCACAGTGGGATTTTATTTTGCTTTTGAACTGAGTACAGGACCTGTCAATCAAAGTGACTAAGGCACTTTTAAGCAGTTGTAACCGGGTTAGCGCTGGTTTGCGCGGAGCTCACGCATGCGCACTGGCGGTTAGCTCCGCACACACCCGATTACAACCGCTTAAACGTACTTACTCTTGCGCACACCAGCTATTTTCCTTGAAAGAAAAGAAAAATGGGGAGACAGGAAAGTGGTGAAAAAGGGGCCACAAAGAGGGTAAGACAGTAGGGAAACAAGCTTGGGATGTGCAGGAGGGATGTAGGTAAGGCCCATAGCTGCCCATTTCTTCATCAGCAACAGCTGTGCATATATATGTAATTTGGTGTGACATTTGAAACCTTCCACCCCTGAGAGAGGTGTCAAGACAACAATAATACTTGTTGTACAGCCAATTGGAATTGATAGGTTCCATGTCCAGTAGACATATGTGCGGAATGGGCAGCTATGTATGGGGCGTAATTTTTTTGTGGGTACAGAGTGCCCTTTTTTTTTTTTTTCAGGTGAGAGTGGTATGTCAGGTGAAGGTAGTCGGTACAGCTGGGGAGGTAGGTTGGGTAGGTAAACAGACAAGACAAACAAGACGCATACAGGGGCAGTGTATGACATGTGTGGGGGGGGTTACACAATTGACGGGGATGGAGGTTTGCATATCCATAGCCCACAGATGGCAACAGTGGAACTGATATCCCCACCCATAGGCAGTTGCCACTGTTCCTTCACTGCCCAGGACGGGGCTGTGCTGGGGGCTGTGTAGGCGTGGCAACAGGCATGCCCATTAGTTGCGCCACCCATGACTCGAGCTGGCGTAGGGGCTCAAGGACAGAGTCCCGAATCTCCCTATGCACCACAGTCTGGACACTACGGAGGGTGAGTGGTGGATCTCCTCCAGCCACACTTGCAGAGGGGGGGCGAGCCCCATCCCCTGCAGCGCTTCCACCCGCAGGTGGCACAGGGCCACCGGAGGAGGGTCCGGACTCGGCACTAGTGCCAGGTGCACTCGCCAGCTGAGGTGGGAGAGGTGGGTCCGCTGGAACCCGCCTTCCCTGTCGTACTATGTTTTGCATCATGTCATGACAGTTTGGGTTAGTGACATATAATACCATTCACAATTAGTTGTAACAGCATGCATTAGTATTCCCATTAACCAAACACCCAGATATTCACACCATTGAACAGCGTGCATAACACATGCATAATTTGAACAGAAATACACAGTCCAACAACATGCAGGGTTAATTGATGGCAACAGGCCATCAGGTGTGGATGTATGAACAGGGCAGATGCATCAACAGACATGCAAATATATATGACCCAACAGGACAAACGTCCAGGGGTGTTAATTGTGATTGCACATACCATTTTCACGTGGAATGGGTTATATGTAGTTATAGGGTGGGGTGAAGAAAGTAATATTAACACCTTGAATAACAATACATATGCTGTACATTTCTAATAGCTACAGTTATATACACACTACTGTTCTAACTACAGTTTCCTATATGATAACTATTTCAACTTGGTGATAGGACTGTTAATGCAACATCAATATACATTTTATGGTTCTTCATACACATTCATATCTAGCTTTGTTTAGCTACATCAGGGCTACATTTGCTTTATATAGCTGTAGACAAGTGTGGATGTTTGGTATATCAGACAAACATCCTATCTGCATATTGCAGACTGAGAGCAACATATCCTGATTTTGGGATACACATTCCAGATGCAGCAACACTTTGAACAGATTTAGCTGTTTGGTTTTGAATCTCACATGCATTTAATTCTGTCTTGACTGCAGTATACTTTATTCAGGGGTTATTACTACTGTATTGCTGGATTCATGGCACTTTCTCACACTCTCTCACTTGCTTTCATTTTACTATTTAGGATGGTACTTCTAGGCTTTATTGACATGTTTTAACAGTAGTTATTACAATCCTTTCCAGCAGTCTCACTTCTGTCATGTTTCAGTATTTCCACAGGGATATATTTCACACATGTGATTTCATCATCTTCTGCAGCTATACTTTTCAGCCTGCTGCAGGTTGTGTACTATTTTCTTACAGGCAGGGCATTTTTATTTCAGGATATATGTCGGACAGTTTCATGTTTAGCTTAAACTTACAGGCTGACAACTCTTGTAATCAAGCAATACTTGCATACACTTTCACACTGTTACTTGCAGATTTTATTCCTTACTGACTACACTGCACTCTTTTGCTGACTGTCATACTTTTATATTTCTTTACAGTTACTGGTAGTGGATTACTGACCTGCCTGGTGGCGCAACCACACCAGCCTATTGCCATAGGCTCTGCGGTTTGCAGAACGGACACCTGCAGCTGTAATATAAATGAAGTAATATTGGAATACACATCTCCATAATATCAGCTAGTTTAACTTTTTACATACATAATTAAATGTTACTTACTCAGTAGTGGGGCGTTGGGTGTTTGCCGGGCCTCCTGGATCCAAAGGTTCAGTTGGTCCTGCTTGCGTCTCTTCAGGTCCGCATGGTGGTGACGGACCTGCTCACCTGTCCTTGGAATCCCTGTGGCACTGGTGAGATCATGAGCCAACCAGTCCCACGCCTCAGCCCTGTATGCTCCCCAGAGGACCTGGCCCTGCATGAGTTGGGCCTCATGATTGTGGACTAGGAGCCAGGCCATGTACCTGGACTCCTCAACACCCCACCTCTGTGCTCGAAAGCGACTACCCTCTCCTACTCCTGACATTCTGCCTGCAGGTCTGTTCTACAATCGTTTATGCTGTGTATTCCCACCTATGGGGCTTATATAGTCCATTTTTCCCGCACATATCTGTGATTGGCCATTTTGGAATTGTATCAACTTCAGTAAACCTGCATTGTCATGCTCTAGTTTGTATTCATTCCTATATATTAGCTATTATTGCATTTGCAGGTACTGCTGTCATGGCTTAGTGGTTCTGTACCTTGACTGTGGTGTATAGTATCCTGGGTTTGAACCTGGCCACTGCTTTTTATTTTTCATGACTGTCTAGACATGCTGAGGGGTGTGTCTGTGTAAAGGCAGTTTTGATACGGCTTGCTCAACGTTGCCCATCGGTTAGCTTGTTTGCATGGTGCGCAGCTCCGTGCAAATGGGGTACGCTGCTTTAAGCCTCATTTGGCTATCGGCACGCATATTACGCTCAGCTCAGCTAGGGGCACATAGATTCAGCATGTTAAACGACTGCTCAGCTACGGGCACTCATTTTGCACCAGTTAAACCACTGCTCATCTACGGGCACATGCACTCACTCTGTTAAACTGTAGCTCAGCTATGAGCACATCTGGCATTTTTTCTTCTTTTGGTACCTCACATGTCTTCAATATAAATGGGCTATTTCATTACATTTTACATGAATTGTGGTTTTATGTGTACATATTTGTCAGGGACTTGTTTCCTGCTTATTTTGCAAAAAAAAAAATTGGTGTTGTGGGGGCTCGAACCATGAATGCCTGCTCTTCAGCCAACATCTCTACCGCTACGCTATTGCTTCCTGGCTTATTTTGCATATTTAGTTCTTATATGCTTTCCCACTGACTGCTAACTGTAGCTGCGCTACGGACATGCCCGCGCAAACGAGCGCACTCACGGTTAAACATCTTTTCAATTTAAAAATAAAATATAACATGTTCATTTATATATCTTTTATGTTTATAGTCTGTAGGGGCATGTGTTGTGTTGTGTTTATTCACATTTCCGTGGACTCTGTTGTGGGTGTCTACTTTGGGCACTTTTACACTTCTGGGGGCGTGTCCGCTTGCAGGGCTCGGCCTACGGACATGCCCCCTACTGTCTTACATGGACCGTGTTAGACTTAGGTGTGATTCAGCATGCTCTCATGAATATGCAAAGCATGCTGACATCACTCCGTTTAACTGCAACCTCCGTGTAAGAGTTATAACTCTTACACGGAGGCTTCGTGAATCCTGGGGAATTTCACAACCAGGTAGGTAAGGAGATAATAGTGCGTGAATCCTAATAATCACAACAGTGTACATGTATGAGTTGCTGAACATTAAACAAAGGGATTGAGCTTGAAGAAAAACAAGCCAAAATATGCCAAAACTTATAAAAAGGGCAGTTGTGCCAGAGAAGGTAGAAAACAAAAGTATGTCAGTGCCATTGGGAGAAAGTATTAAAGCAACAGCACAGATACCAGTATGAGGTTATAACATTAGCCTGAACTGCAGGTGTTTCCTTTAAGATATATTTTTATTTATTTATACATCTCTTAATTAGGTAAGCCCACTTGACACAAGTA
The DNA here is from genome assembly GCF_019279795.1 of Protopterus annectens. Classification (NCBI taxonomy): domain Eukaryota; kingdom Metazoa; phylum Chordata; order Ceratodontiformes; family Protopteridae; genus Protopterus; species Protopterus annectens. The sequence goes on from NC_056732.1 coordinate 841,322,745, forward strand.
TCCTTTTCAGAGACAGCCCAGAAGCATTGTCTGGTTAACTACCTTCTTCAAAGTCCCACACTAGGCAAACAGATGTGGAAGGAATCAAACCCTGTTCCATGGGCACAAGAGGCAGCACATTAACAGTTCAAATATATAACAATGCGGTTACTGGACTATTGTCTTGAAAGGAAAATAAGTATCATAGATAAATAAGAAAATGGGCACAATGTAATCCTCATTAATAGTCACATCATTAAAACAATTGCATAAACATTTGTCTTAATTGAATTACTCGTAACATGCAATTAAAGGTGACTAAATATTACAAATATGCAAAAGCAGAGAGCACCATAAAATACAATTTCAATTTGTTTAAAAATCCTAATTAAATTGTTCAGAAAGTGCATGCAAAGGTGACTAAATACTACAAATGAGAAAACACAAACTTTCTTGTTTTTGTTTTCAATAAAGACAATTTTTATTTTGCAGAGTTAGGATTAGTTACTAGGTCCTATTACAGATATGGTTAAAAATTAATATGCTGTAATGCATGCTTCTGCTCCTTTTTAAATGTTCATCTTCCAAACAGCTTAGCTAATAGAAAGAGTCAAACAGGAAGGTCCACTTTATTTGACTTTGTTTGTATCTGTGGATACTGCATATGCACCAACCTTGTATCAACCATTCCTGGACAATATCCTTCTTTGCGGCACACAAACTAGTGTTTGACTACCTGCATAAACTGACAGGGCCCCATCTCCTCCTAATGTGACAGTCTCTATAAAATAAATCTCATCCTTCACACATGACAAGGTACCCTCTTTAATAATTGTAGAATAACATGTATTGTACCTTTAAGAAGCACTTCTAAGACCTGAACGCGCATATATAAATAGCAGGCACATGCTATCTTCAGTGCCATTTTGTGAGTATAGCCAGAGTGTAAACATCTATACATGAGACAATTAGTTTGTATATATGTTTATGTATGTATATAACAAAGCTGCTTGAATAGAACCCACAATGTTTGTCCACTTCATCCTGACTAGACGAACGACATGGTGTTAGAACCGAGATTCCAGAGACTGCTTTTCAGAGTCACGAGCTACAGAGTTAACAGTGAATGCAAACTAAGTGAACCAAATGCAAAAAAAGGCCAGAAATGAACTAAAGGTAATAAAAACTTGCACAAACTATTTATTTTATAAAAAAGATAAAACAGAGCATTTTATTTTTGCACTATACAGAGTTGTTTAGCAAACTACCGTCATTTGGGGGAAATTCCAGTGTCCTATGTGCTGTTTATTTGCAAAGTGCAATTACTTCTAAATGTTTCTTAAGCAGAGCTTCTTCCGCCAAGTTCATTCACATAGTGCAATTGTTTGATATGTTTGTTAAAATAATAAGTGACTTTTACAGTAAGGTGATTTCAAGAGTATTACAGTGCCTGGGAAACTTATTTCACAAAGTTCAATTATACAGAGGCTTGTTGTTCTGTTGGGCATTGTTACAAGTACTGGCATAAATTTCAGGAACATGTACATGTGTGTGTGTGTGTGTGTGTGTGTGTGTGTGTGTGTGTGTGTGTGTGTGTGTGTGTGTTTGTGCATACTGGCAAAAGTCTTCACTGAGATGTATTAATATGGCAGGAGGATTTTGTAAGCTGCTACCACTTGTATTTGATCAGAATATTGCAGAGATTTGGAGAATATTTGCACAATAGTACAATATATTCATACAAGCAGCTTATTCTGATAAAGAAGCACGCACCAGGGCATTCATTTTGCTAAATCTAGCAGGGTCAGAGGCCATAGAAAGAGATCATTCATTTGTGTATGCACCAGCAGTATATGAAGGTGAAGGGGAAAATTGTCATATTATTATGCAGGCTGAATCAAGGGAATACACTGAGTGTTTGAAGCGCAAATTCAGAGAAATGTGCAACCTCCAGACCAATGTTACATTAGGCATTTGTTTTACACAAGAGATCAAAAGCAAGGAGAAACTTTTGCAGCTTATATTCCTGACCTGAGAAATAAAGCTAAAATGTGTAAGTTTAGTGACTTGAAAGATGAGTTAATAAAGAACAGGCTCGTGTGTGGTATTAATAATGCTGCTGTAAGAAAGATTTTGCTTCATGACAGTGATTTAATGTTGAGCAAAGCTATGAAGATTTGTCAAATTCATGAAGTTACAGAAAGGCACACAAATATTCTTGCAAGTGATAAGGACATGGTTTTGGCAGGCCCCAGAGCAAATGTAGACAGCATGCAACATGTGACAGGTAGAAACAGGCCTAAGCACGTGATAGCTGCAGCCTCTGTAGGTTTGGCAAGGAAAACCCACAATCTTCCAGCAAGTTCTAAGACTAGTTCAGTTAAAGGAGCATGCTCAGTGCCCTACAAGGGTGAATCAGCAAAACCCAAGTCAAGTTTTATTGTTAACTGTTGCAATTGTGCCAACCATGAATCTAAAAGAGAGAAATGCTTTGTATTTGGTCAGCAATGCCATAAATGTAAGGAATGGAACCATTTTCAAAAATTTTGCAAGTCAAGTAAGCCTCATACTGTTATAAAGAAGGGTCATTCGAAAAAGCAAATTGATCAAGTAGAGCTGCAACAGTCTGCTTTCTATATAGATGATGCATCAGTGATTGGTGAAAAGATTAATGCAGTAGATTTATTGGCATAAAATTAAGTATTTTGTACTGTCCAGATCAATGGTAAATTTACCGAGCTCAAAGTAGACACTGGTTCAAAGTATAATGTTATGTTAGCAGACACATTTGCTAAGGTGAGAGCTGGTGAACAACTAAATGTGACCAGTTGTGTGAAACTTGTTGCTTATAGAGGTGAAGAAATTCAAACCGAAGGCTCAGTAGTGCTTTCATGTTATGTGGCCAAGAACTGTTATTGCTTATTACTCTATGTAGTTTGAAGACCTGTGCAGTCATTATTAGGTCTCAGAGACAGTTTGAGAATGAATCTGCTTTCATTTACCAAAGACGTTTATCAAATAAGCACATGTCCCAGTTCCAGCTTCACTGACACTATTTTTTAAGAGTATGCTGATGTTTTCAATGAGAAGTTGGGCAAACTTCCAGTTGTGTATTCTGTAAAGTTAGACCTAGAGATCAGTCCAGTAGTTAGACTTGCAAGAAATGTTCCGATGGCTACACTGCAAGGTTTGATTTGTCTAGTTACAGAACCTACCAAATGGGTGTCATCCATGGTAGCAGCTCACCATAAAGGCTCAGATGAAATCAGAATATGCATTGAGAAATTCGATTTTTTTTTTTATTTTATTTATTTCATTTTACATTTGTTGACCGGGCTAGTCTAACTGGATATATGTCTATTTTCAGTAGAGACCCAGGGAGAAAAGCTCCACTACAGCATTATATAAATTGAAAACAAACAAGTACGTAAAAATACATATTTAAAAAATTAATTAGACATAGAGACCAATAATAGTGAATATACATTACATAAGAGAATACAAAAATGACATGATTTTAACAGAATTAATATGTGAAAAGCTTAGGCAATATTAGAGAGCAAAAGACACATACTTAATATAAAAAGACAAGGCAGGGTGTGTGTTTTTTTTGTTTTTTTTTTTAACAAGGGATGCATATTTTGTGCATGTGAAGGTGGTGGTTGAGGAGGAAAATATTAGTCAGGATTAGTACAGGGGCAAAGCCATTGTAAAGATAGGTAAATTCTTAGTTGCTTTTGGAAAAGTGGTGTGGATTCCAAGGATGTTAGTTTGTTAGGAAGCTTGTTCCAAGAATTACCAATGGTATTATTAAATAGATAGTCTCCAGATTTGTTGTTAGATTTAAGGGTGGCAACTAGTAACTTATTAGCTGAGCGTAGGGTTGTTAGATTTTTATATGGGCTAATAAGGGTAGAGAGTATGGGTGTATTTGTAGGATGATACAGGATCTTATGGGTAATAGTTAGTTGTTGGAGAAGAAGTTAGTTTTGCAGTTCCAGCCATCCTAATTTTTTCAGATTTTGGCAATGGTGGGTCCGGAATGGGGAACCAGTAGTGAATCTGGCAATGTTATTATAGGAGGTGGCCGGCTTGTTTAGATTATTTTTGGATAGGTTAGTATAGATAGGTGAGGCATAGAGAAGAGTGGAAATTAGGTGTGTTTGGGTGATTGTAGTCCTGGCAGAGGGAGTAAGGAAGGTTTTTAGCCTATAAAGGGAACCAAGTTTTCTATTAAGTGATTTAATGGTTAAATTTATGTGGGGGTCAAAACTAAGATTATTATCAATTGTTACACCTAAAAGTTTAGTTGTGGTATCAGGTACTATTACAGTGCCATTATTTGATGCTACTGAGAAGTAGATAGGGGAAGACTTTTGGGTAGGGGTAAAAAGTAGAAGTTTGGTTTTCTTAGGGTTTAGGAGACAGCATTTGGAAAACCAGTCTACTGCTAAGTTGAATACTTTTTGGGTGCTAGACTGTAGTTCAGCCTGAGATGCTGCAGTACAGATTAATGTAGAGTCATCGGTATATTGTATGCAAGTGGTTTGAGGGAGAGATGAATTCAGATCATTAATAAATATAGAAAAGTGGAGGGGCCAAGAATAGAACCTTGTGGGACTCCTAGGGAGATAGGAAACTGAGTTGAAAGGTTATTCTCCCAGAGGACAGCTTGTTGTCTGTTTTCTAGATATGACTTAAACCATTTGATTGTTAGAGTGTCTACTATAAGTGATTGAAGGGTGTCTAACATTAGGTGGTGATTCACCATATCAAAGGCTTTGGAGAGGTCTAAGAAGAGAGCTGAGGAGAGCAAGTCGCTATTGCGATTTTTATTAATACAGTCTGAAAAGGATAGAAGTGTGGTTGTGGTACTAGGAAATGTTGAATGTACTATGAAATGAGATTTGAACAAACATTGAAAATACTGCATCATCCCATGTGTACAGTCGAAGAAGTCACAGCTCTAATACCAAATGCCACTGTTTTTTCTGTCTTAGATGCAAAGAGTTCATTTTGGCAAGTGATGCTTGATTTCAAATCTTCATTACTGACTACATTCAGTACCCCATTTGGAAGATACAGATTTCTTAGGATGCCATTTGGAATAAATTCTGCAAGTGAAGTCTTCCAGTGTACAATAAAGCAATTTTTTCAGGTTATCCTTGTGTCATAATAGTAGATGATTTGTTAGTCGGAGGCAATGGTGAAGCACAACATGACAGAAATCTTAAGAGAGTTCTAGATGGAGCACATGAAGTGAACTTAAAGCTTAACCCTCTAAAGTACAAATTCAGACTACCAGATGTTACATATGTAGGTCATTTATTTACTAGAACTGGCTTCAAACCAGACCTGTCCAAGCAAGCAGCCATTCTTGAGATGCCAGCACCAGATAATGTGCAAGCTCTACAACGTTTTCTTGTTATAGTCAACTGTTTAGGCAAGTTTATACCAGACTTCAGTGAGTTGACAGCACTTTTGAGAGAGCTAACACATAAGAATGTTACATGGTCATGGTTAGAACATCACCAGAGAGCATTTGAAGACTTTAAGCAGAAAATTGCTACTCCACCCACATTAAGATACTATGATATCAACAAACCAGTAAATGTTTTCTGCGATGCTTCAAAATTCAGTCTTGGTGCAGTTATTCTTCAGGGGGGTAGACCAGTAGCCTATGCAACTAGAACATTTACCCAAACTGAAATGCAATATGCTCAGATCGAGAAAGAACTTTAGGCAAAAGTATTTGCATGTTCCAAGTTTCATGATTATACTATGGTCAAGATATTCAGATTGAAACCTGATCATCAACCTCTGGTTACTATTTTAATGAAGCCTATGCATTCTGCTAAAGCAAGATTGCAAAGAATGATGCTTAAATTGAAAAAGTACAACTTCAAAATGGTCTATACAAAAGGTAAACTTCTTTATCTGGCTGATACCTTATCCAGCTCGCCCAGAAATACAATGGAACAGCCTGACACAGAAAATTGTGACTTCAGTGTCATGGAAGTGCATAATTTTTCTACCACAAGACTTGATGAGCTAAGAGATCACACAAAGACTGATCCAGTTTTGCAAAAGCTCAACCACTGCATCAATGTTGGATGGCCGTCAAAGCAATCTAGTGTACCACCTGAAGTGCTATCCTACTTTCCTTACAGAGATGAGATGCTGATGGAAGATGGCATTATTTTCAAAGGTCCTAAAATTGTTGTTCCTGCTTCCTTACAACAGGAATACATCCAGATTTTGCATCATGATCACCCAGATTCCAAAGCTACCAAAAGAAGGGTGAGGGGACTAGTATTTTGGACTTCTCTAGAAAAAAGACAATGATAGATTACTTTCTTCTTGTTCAGTATGCAATAGTACTATACCGCATTTGCAAAAAGAACCACTTCAGCTAAGTCAAGTTCCTGAACTACCTTGGTCAATAGTAGCCACTGACATATTCATCATTACTTAGTACTGGTTTGAGATTGAATTACTACCTAACCTAACGTCCATTACTGTTATTATCAAGCTAAAACATCATTTCTCAGTTCATGGAAGTCCACAAAAACTTATCTTTGACAATGGTACCCAATTTACCTGTCAGTTATTTCAGAAATTTGCAAGAGAATAGGACTTTGTACATGTTACTAGTAGTCCAGAGTCTTCGCAGTCAAATGGACCAGTGGAACGTGCAATACGGAGTGCAAATCAATTACTTGAGAAGTCAAAGTGTAACAATACTGATGTCTCTTTGAATTTACTCAATCTCAGAAAAATACCCCGTGACAATATACTTGACTCACCTGCTCAGTCACTTCTGTCTAGGCAAACCAGAACAACATTGCCTATCAGTTCCAGTTTACTGGGTTTGAAAGCTAAAAACAACAAAGCAATCAAAGCCCAATTATTTAGACAGCATTCTTTCCAGAGCTTCAACAGATTTCTTCATCTGTTAAAAGAGGGAGAGACAGTGAGGATATAAATGGTGAAAGGTTTTGACCGGATTGGTCAAGTAACAAAATTATGTGAAGAGCCAAGATCCTATTGTGTAAACTCCGAGGGTGCAGAGTACAGGAGGAATCGCAGACATCTACTTCCTGTATTAGAACCATTATTGCAGCAATGTTTCTACAACACAGGCTCTAAATCTCAGAGTGATTCTGACAGTGCTGCTGTTCCAGAACATGTCTTAATTCCCACTACCGTTTCTGATAATGTTCATAATGATCCAAAGGTTGAACATTCGGTAGAAACAATCCCAGTTGCTGAATCCAATTTCAATGTATATATATCACGATATGGTCACATTTCCAAGCCCAGTGAGAGATACTCAGTGACTTGGACATAGTTTTGTGTGTGTGTGTGTGTGTGTGTGTGTGTGTGTGTGTGTGTGTGTGTGTGTGTGTGTGTGTGTGTGTGTGTGTCTGTGTGTGTGTGTGTGTGTGTGTGTGTTTGTCTTTTCGGCTTTTCCCAGTTAGGGGTCGCCACAGCGGAACTCCGGTCCGCTAATGATTGGCAGTTGATTTTTATGGTGCCGAGTTGCCAGCCCGACGCCCAACCTTCAGCAAAGGCACGCCCATCCACGTGTCTTTCGGAGGGCACTCGACTGCGGGGAGGACATGCAGACTCCACACAGAAGGTACTCCAACCATGAATCAAACAGGAGAACCTCTTACTGTGAGGCAACAACGCTACCGCTGTTCCACCGTGGCTGCATATATTGGTCTATATTGAATTAGCGAAAGCTTAGAAAAGCAAACGCTAATTCATTGACCCCTTTTTAGCGAAAGCTTAAAATCTCGAACACCCGGAACAGTGATTTTTTCCCTGGGAAAAAAATGATGTTCCGAGAAACACACACACAACACAAGCACACCAAAAAAACAGCAATCCACACACATACACTTAAAATCCTACATCTACCTTAGACTAAACTGTACATACACTACTATCTATCCACTTACCTTAACCCAAACCCTAACCGTAAGGTCCGTCACTATCGCACACTTACTTGACCCGGTCCCTAACCCTAACTCACCTACCCCACCCTAACCCTAATGTCTGTCACTATCGCACACTCACCTCACCTGCGCCCTAACCCTAACTCACATGCACAAACACACACACACAATGAAAGAAAAGAACAAATCATTCATTATTCCATCCATCCATGTATCCCTTGTGTGGGTCATGGTAGTGTCAAGCTAAATATCACAGACCAGATTTTTCTATCCCAAGTAACATTCCTCAGTTATCCTGTGGGATTCCCATGCATTTCCGGGAAATCTGAGTGTTATAACTTCTTCAGCACATTCTGTGATTTGTATCTTGCATCTTCACCAAAGCTTTGTGTATTGCTACCTCTGTGCCTATCCACTGGTTAATATCCATATCTCTTCTACTCTTACTCGAGAAAATAGCACAACATACTTAAACTCTTCCACTTGGGTCACTGCATCCTTCTTATCTGTAGGTAACAATCCAGTCTTTTCTAGGAGAGAACTATGACTTCTTCTTTTGAGATTGTGCTATCCCAGCCAATTCACATTCAGCAGGAAGCACTCTAATAAATTCCAAACATTACAGTAACTTGAGGCTGAGGACAACATAATCTGTAAAGAAAAAGATGCAGTGCACACAGTCCCAAATCAGATATTCATCATAACTTGGGTACACCTTCATATCCTACCATAAAGGAAATAAGACACAACCCTTTCAGAGGCCTGTGTCTGTGATGAATGTATTCAGCTTAATACCAAGAATATGCAGGCAACTCTTACTTCACACATGCTGAGATTGGGTGGAATGCTACAACAGACCTGGAGCCTCATACTGTTACAACACTCCCATACGAAATTAGGTACACTTTCATAGCCTTTTCCCAACTCAACTACATTAATAAACTCCCATGACCCCTCCGGTATCTAAGTAAATAAAAAAATGGATCTACTGTTTCATGGCCAGAGTGGAATTTACATTACTTCTCTTGAAATCAGAGGTTTAACATTTAGATGAATTCTCTTTGAAGTACCTAGTATATCTTTATTAAAGCAGTTGAGGAACATTGCACCTTTATAACTGGAAAACACCATTCTGTCCTCTTTTTGTCAATGGACATCATTAGCCAGTCTGACAGTCAGGACACTAACCCATTTTCCATGTGATGTTAAAAATATGTAACTATAACACCCCTAAGATATCCAGTGTTTTCAACATTTCTAGCCAGGTTTTGCCTTCTTTCACAACATCTCTACCTCAGAATTGTTTAATTACTGCGGTGACCCTCACTCTACAGAAATAAACTCAATTCCACCAGCTGTTTGCAATACAAGCTCTTCAAAGGAGGCCATGTCCACTGAATTTAGGAGTTCATCAATATTTCCTTCTATCACCCTAGAATTAAAAAGGCACCTAAAAAGGCTGTGGCCATATATGAACATTAAACGTCTAAAAAAGTAAAATATGATCCCTACACACAAAACTGTGAACAACCAATCAAAATGAGTCCAAAGTCCCAGCCAGTCCAACATGTACCACAAAATAACATAAAGCGCAATGCTTCCTAACCAAAAGAAAATCTCAGAAAATAACAATCAGTAGGAAAAACTGAAAAAAAAAACACTGTCCTTAAATGAATCCATAGCCTTACATTACACTCCATTCATGAAAAAAGGAATTTATCACAATACTCTTCCATACTACTAAAAGTAGTGCAGAAACACAAAGTAAAATAACAGAAATTTGGAAAAAGAATCAAAATAATTAATCAATAATCAGTGTTGATAGGTATGAACTATGCAGTATTTACTCACGAGTACTGGCTTAGACCACAAGCATGAACAGAAGCAATGATAGACAAAAACAGCATAAACCACATTCCCAGCATTGATTATTGCTGTTATACCTTTATCAGCACTTCATGAAATAGTTTCATTAATTTATGCAGAAGCAAATTTATTATAAGAAAGGTCCTTCCTACTTATTTAGTATGAGAGCTGTCTATGACTACCACCCCAACACACAAATATATGCTGATGGACAGGAAATAATGCTGCATGCTATGGGCACAGAAGCAAAGTATGAAGTTAAGCACCATACCCTAGTTCTTCACAAATGTTAGAATTTAGTAACCTGCATTCAGAGAGAGTGTGTGTGTGTGTGTGTGTGTGTGTGTGTGTGTGTGTGTGTGTGTGTGTGTGTGTGTGTGTGTGTGTGTGTGTGTGTGTGTGTGTGTGTGTGTGTGTGTGTGTGTGTGTGTGTCTGTGCATGTGTGTACATATATGTGTGTGTGCATGTGTGTGTGTGTGTGTGTGTGTGTGTGTGTGTGTGTGTGTGTGTGTGTGCATGTGTGTGTGTGTGTGTGTGTGTGTGTGTGTGTGTGTGTCTGTGTTTGTCTGTGCATGCGTGTGTGAGTGTGAATGTGCGCACATATGTGTGAGTGTTTGTGTGTGTGTGTGTGTGTGTGTGTGTGTGTGTGTGTGTGTGTGTGTGTGTGTGTGTGTGTGACTGTATGTCTGTCTGTGCATGTCTGTGTATGTGGGCATGTGTGTGTCTGTGCATGTGTATGTGTGCCTATGGGTGAGTCTGTGTGTGTGTGTGTGTGTGTGTGTGTGTGTGTGTGTGTGTGTGTGTGTGTGTGTGTGTGTGTATCTGGGCCTGTGTGTGTATGTGTGTGTGTATCCGGGCATGTGTGTGAGTGTGTCTGTCTGTGCATATGTGTGTGCGCGCGTGCGTATGTGTGTGCGTGTGCATGTGTGTGCCTGTGTGTGTGTATGTGTGTGTATCTAGGTGTGTGTGTGTGTGTGTGTGTGTGTGTGTGTGTGTGTGTGTGTGTGTGTGTGTGTGTCTGTACATGTGCGCGTGTGTGTTTCTGTATGTCTGTGCATGTCTGTATGTAGGCATGTGTGTGTGTGTGTGTGTGTGTGTGTGTGTGTGTGTGTGTATGTGTGTGGGTGTGTGTGTGCATGCGTTTGTGTGTGTGTGTGCATGTGTGCATCTGTTTGTGTGTATCTGGGCCTGTGTGTGTATGTGTGTGTGTATCTGGGCGTGTATGTGAGTGAGTGTGTCTGTCTGTGCATGTGTGTGCGTCTGTGTGTGTGTGTGTGTGTGTGTGTGTGTGTGTGTGTGTGTGTGTGTGTGTGTGTGTGTGTGTTTGTGCATGTGTACTTGTGTCTGTGGGTGTGTCTGTGCATGTCTATGTGTGTCTGTGGGTGAGTCTGTGCATTTGTTTGCCTGTGTCTGTGCACATGTGTGCATATGTGTGTGTGTGTGTGTGTGTGTGTGTGTGTGTGTGTGTGTGTGTGTGTGTGTGTGTGTGCATGTGTCTGTGGGTGTGTCTGTGCATGTGTATGTGTGTCTATGGGTGAGTCTGTGCATTTGTGTGTGCATGTGTGTGCCCATGTCTGTGCATTTGTGTGTTTGTGTGTGTGTGTGTGTGTGTGTGTGTGTGTGTGTGTGTGTGTGTGTGTGTGTGTGTGTGTGTGTGTGTGTGTGTGTGTGTGTGTGTGTGTGTGTGTGTGTGTGTGTGTGTGTATCTGGGCATGTGTATGTGTGAGTTCATCTGTGCATGTGCGTCTGTGTGTGTGTGCACATGTGTGTCTGTGTGTATCTGGGCGTGTGTGTATCTGGGCATGTGTGTGTGTGTGTGTGTGTGTGTGTGTGTGTGTGTGTGTGTATGTGGATCTGTGCATGTGTGTGTGTGTGTGTGTGTGTGTGTGTGTGTGTGTGTGTGTGTGTGTGTGTGTGTGTGCATTTGTGTGTGTGTGTGTGTGTATCTTGGCGTCTGTGTGTATGTGGATCTATGCATGTGTTTGTGTGTGTGTAGCTGTGTGTGTGTGTGTGTGTGTGTGTGTGTGTGTGTGTGTTTATGTGGATCTGTGCATGTGTGTGTGTGTGTGCGTGCGTGTGCGTGCATGTGCATGCTTGTGTGCGTGTGTGCGTGTGTGCGTGTGTGTGTGTGTGTATCTTGGCGTGTGTGTGTATGTGGATCTGTGCATGTGTTTGTGTGTGTGTTTGTGTGTGTGTGTGTGTGTGTGTGTGTGTGTGTGTGTGTGTGTGTGTGTGTGTGTGTGTGTGTGTGCATATACGTGTGTGGCGCTCACAGTGGCAGATTCTAATAGAGATAATTCAAGTGGCTGCTTGGGGCCCATCACGTCAGGGGAGCACATGGCTACATGCTGTTTTTTCAGCCCCCCCCCCCTTTTAACTTATTTTTAACCCAAGCTGTTCCCAATTTTTATATTTTTTTAAACTCACACAGGTGAACATGTGCAGCATAAAAAGGCACTAGACATTTTGCTTGGTGCCAGATGATTAACAGAGCTATGGAAAGCATTAGATGTGGCTTAATACCCAAATTGAGTGTAGCAATTTTAAGTATGGAAGAATTTGGGGTACTTTTCCATTATTGGGGCAACACTTCTAATGTGTTAGCGCTCGCAATGATCATCCATGTTGCTTAATGAGAACACATACCCATTTTTCAAAGAATTACCACACACATGGTGCGGAAATATCAGCTAGCAGCTACATACATATTTGTATACCAGGGCAGAGAATGAAACAGCAACTTAAAACATGGGACAACTATCAAAACTGTGTACAACCACCAGTATTTTCATCAAACAGTATACTACAGCAATTAAAGGTAGATTCGTAGTGTTTCCATAAATACTAATTTATAACACAGGCAATATTTTTTACTAAGCTTTCCCAAGCAGTCATGTCCAGGTTGTTGCTCCCAAATTATGTTTAACAGCTCAGCAAGCTCCTGCCTGGTGTCCTGCAGAGTTCTACAGCAGCAGAGAGAGAGAAAAGAGAGACTTTGGAGTGGTTAAGTATCATTTTTCTGCATTTTCTTGCTGCCTTTAACTAATTCTGCCTAAAACGCCAATTTTCTAGAGTTTCTCTGATTTAAAAAGCTTGTTTCAGCTACATATTGGACTTATTTTACTGCCTGCACTTTAACAAAGTTGTTTTTGTGTGTATATTACCTGTTTAACTGTTGTAGGCTACACACTCAAGTGTGATAGCCATTTCTGTGCATTTAAAGTGTTTTTTTGATTGTATCTGCTTTATTTTCCGGGAAAAAAAAAATATATATATATATATATATATATATATATATATATATATATATATATATATATATATATCAATATACATATATATATATATATATATATATATATATATATATATATATATATATATATATATATATATATATATATATATATTTTCCCACCTTTCTAAGCTAGTTTAGTCCAGTTTTCAGGTTAGTGCTGAATTCAGGGCTGTGTTACAAGTTTCTGTGTTTACCCATACCTTACTTGGATAGAAGGAAGTTTGTCTGTTCACTGTGAGAGAAGGAGCTTTGAGCAGCGTATCTGTCCCTGGAGGAGTGGTTTCAGCCCCCAAATTAGTAGTTTATTGGCCATTTTGGGCTAATTTCTATCTCTTTCATTTCCCTGCTATAAAACCCACATTTGCAAGGTTGTTCTGCTAGCATACAGCTCAGCAAGCTCCTGCCTGGTGCCCTGCAGAGTTCTACAGCAGCAGATAGACAAAAGAGAGACTTTGTAGTGATTATCATTTGTCTGCATTTTCTTGCCGCCTTTAGCTATTTCCGCCAAAACCGCTGATTTTCTAGAGTTTCTGTGATTTAAAAAGCTTGTTTCAGCTACATATTGTACTTATTTTACTGACTGCACTTTAACAAAGTTGTTTTTGTGTTTAAATTACCTGTTTAACTGTTGTAGGCTACACACTCAAGTGTGATAGCCATTTCTGTGCATTTAAAGTGTTTTTTCGATTGTATCTGCTTTATTTTCTGGAAAAAAAAAATACTTGTTTTCCTGCCTTTCTAAGCTAATTTAGTCCAGTTTTCAGCTTAGTGCTGAATTCAGGGCTGTGTTACAGGTTTCTGTGTTTGCCCATACCTTACTTGGATAGAAGGAAGTTTCTCTGTTCACTGTGAGAGAGGGAGCTTTGAGCAGCCTATCTGTCCCTGGAGGAGTGGTTTCAGCCCAGAAATTAGTAGTTTATTGGCTGTTTTGGGCTAATTTCTATCTTTTTCATTTCCCTGCTATAAAACCCGCATTTTCAAGGTTTTTGTGCTAGTATACAGTTCAACAAGCTCCTGCCTGGTGCCCTGCAGAGTTCTACAGCAGAAGAGAGACAAAAGAGAAACTTTGGAGTGATTAAGTATCATTTTTCTGCATTTTCTTGCTGCCTTTCGCTAATTCTGCCTAAAACGCTGATTTTCTAGAGTTTCTATGATTTAAAAAGCTTGTTTCAGCTACATATTGTACTTATTTTACTGCCTACACTTCAACAAGGTCAATTTTGTGTTTAAATTACCTGTTTAACTGTTGTAGGCTCCACACTCAAGTGTGATAACCATTTATGTGCATTTAAAGTGTTTTTTGATTGTATCTGCTTTATTTTCTGAAAAAAAATACTTGTTTTCCCACCATTCTAAGCTAGTTTAGTCCAATTTTTAGGTTAGTGCTGAATTCAGGGTTGTGTTACAAGTTTCTGTGTTTGCCCATACCTTACTTGGATAGAAGGAAGTTTCTCTGTTCACTGTGAGAAAGGGAGCTTTGAGCAGCCTATCTGTGCTTGGAGGAGTGGTTTCAGCCCAGAAACTAGTAGTTTATTGGCCATTTTGGGCTAATTTTTATCTCTTTCATTTCCCTGATATAAAACCCGCATTTGCAAGGTTTTTGTGCTAGTATAGGTTCATAGGTAGGTACTAGGCTATTGGCCCTGGGGCCTATACAAGCCCAGCCAAAAAGGTACCCTGGCTTTTGCCACCCAAGAAAATTATTTTACTGTGCCACTGTTGAGCAGAGCACACAAACCGTGAATGCCTGCAAGCTCCTGCCTGGTGCCCTGCAGAGTTCTACAGCAGCAGAGAGACAAAAGAGAGACTTTGGAGTGATTAAGTATCATTTTTCTGCATTTTCTTGCTGCCTTTAGCTAACTCCACCTACAACGCCTATTTTCTAGAGTTTCTGAGATTTAAAAAGCTTGTTTCAGCTACATATTGTACTTATTTTACTGCCTGCACTTTAACAAAGTCGTTTTTGTGTTTAAATTACCTGTTTAACTGTTGTAGGTTACACACGCAAGTGTGATAGCTATTTCTGTGCATTTAACGTGTTTTTTGATTGTATCTGCTTTATTTTCTGAAAAAAAAAACAAAAAAACAAAAAAAAATCCTTGTTTTCCCGCCTTTCTAAACTAGTTTAGTCCAGTTTTCAGGTTAGTGCTGAATTCAGGGCTGTGTTACAAGTTTCTGTGTTTGCCCATACCTTACTGGGATAGAAGGAAGTTTCTCTGTTCACTGTGTGAGAGGGAGCTTTGAGCAGCCTATCTGTCCCTGGAGGAGTGGTTTGAGCCCAGAAATTAGTAGTTTATTGGCCATTTTGGGCTAATTTTTATCTCTTTCATTTCCCTGCTATAAAACCCACATTTGCAAGGTTTTTGTGCTAGTATATAGCTCAGCAAGCTCCTTCCTGGTGCCCTGCAGAGGTCTACAGCAGCAGAGAGACAAAAGAGAGACTTTGGAGTGATTAAGTATCATTTTTCTGCATTTTCTTGCTGCCTTTAGCTAACTCCGCCTAAAACGCTGATTTTCTAGAGTTTCTGTGATTTAAAAAGCTTGTTTCAGCTACATATTGTACTTATTTTACTGCCTGCACTTTAACAAAGTCGTTTTTGTGTTTAAATTACCTGTTTAACTGTTGTAGGCTACACACTCAAGTGTGATAGCCATTTCTGTGCATTTAACATTTTTTGTTTGATTGTATCTGCTTTATTTTCTGAACAAAAACAAAAAAAACAAAAAAAAAATCCTTGTTTTCACGCCTTCCTGAGCTAGTTTAGTCCAGTTTTCAGGTTAGTGCTGAATTCAGGGCTGTGTTACAAGTTTCTGTATTTGCCCATACCTTACTTGGATAGAAGGAAGTTTCTCTGTTCACTGTGTGAGAGGGAGCTTTGAGCAGCCTATCTGTCCCTGGAGGAGTGGTTTCAGCCCAGAACTTAGTAGTTTATTGGCCATTTTGGGCTAATTTCTATCTCTTTCATTTCCCTGCTATAAAACCCGCATTTGCAAGGTTTTTGTGCTAGTATACAGCTCAGCAAGCTCCTGCCTGGTGCCTTGCGGATGTCTACAGCAGCAGAGAGACAAAAGAGAGACTTTGGAGTGATTATCATTTTTCTGCATTTTCTTGCTGCTTTTAGCTAACTCCGCCTACAATGCAGGTTTTCTAGAGTTTCTGTGATTTAAAAAGCTTGTTTCAGCTACATATTGTACTTATTTTACTGCCTGCACTTTAACAAAGTCGTTTTTGTGTTTAAATTACCTGTTTAACTGTTGTAGGCTACACAATCAAGTGTGATAGCCATTTCTGTGCATTTATAGTGTTTTTTTTGATTGTATCTGCTTTATTTTCTGAAAAAAAACCAAAAAAAACAAAAAAAAATCATTGTTTTCACGCCTTTCTGAGCTAGTTTAGTCCAGTTTTCAGGTTAGTGCTGAATTCCAGGCTGTGTTACACAAGTTTCTGTGTTTGCCCATACCTTACTTGGATAGAATGAAGTTTCTCTGTTCACTGTGAGAGAGGGAGCTTTGAGCAGCCTATCTGTCCTTGGAGGAGTGGTTTCAGCCCAGAAATTAGTAGTTTATTGGCCATTTTGTGCTAATTTCTATCTCTTTCATTTCCCTGCTATAAAACCCGCATTTGTGCGGTTTTGCACACCAGGCAGCACTGGTTAGCTAGGGTATAACTATTCCCGACACCACAAAGTCTACTCTTCAATTTTTCCCTTGGAACTAGCCAAACTTTCAACTTAAGCACTCAAATCATTCACTTCTCATCCCTGCATTTGCCCAAAACTCATAGCAAGCACTAATAAACCTTAGCACTAGACCCCCCTATACTGTAGAGAAGGACAAGGCTCTCTATTCGACCTTACCAGCCAATAGATAAAACAGTTCACTGTACCTATCCAGGCATGTCCAAAGGGCAGTTTCAGGTGTACTCGCCAGTCCAACTGGTGAATCTGGGCATTTTGAGGCAATGTTACAATTGCCTCATGTACACAAACAACCCTCTCCTCCTTCCACCAAACACTAATACATGCGAGAGATGCAATTATACAGCCAAACTGGAGGCTAAGCTCTCTTAACCAAACACTGGACCAGGCAGTCAAGAGGAGAAGGGAATTACTTGCATCACACCACCAGTCTCACATAGACCTATGAAACCAACACTGGCAAAAAACACACATAAATACACAAAAACATACTCTGAGGCTCTAAATAAAAATCTGCAAAAGCAACAGAGACCTCCAAAGCAGACATCCAAGCAACCGCTACCACCCAACAACTTTCACGTATCACATACTTCACAAAATCAGTGTTCCACACAATCAAAGCCCTTAAGGCAAAATAACATACCCAACACACTAGTAATAGGTGACTCTATAGTCAGACACACTGACGTCCCACTCACTAGGCAGAACAAGGAGAAGGTTACTGTTAGTTGCCTGTTGGGTGCCAGGATCCGCCACATAACACAAGCACTCAGATCACTCCAGAACAAGTACAAATATGGCTCTGTCATTGTCCATGTTGGTGTGAATGACCTGAGCCGTACCACCCTGGACTACATGAAAAGAGACATGGAGGAGCTCTCTGATCACATAGCCCAGGCTGGTATGACCCTGACACTGAGTAGCATCTTGCCCTCACCAAGAATGATACCACGGTATAGAGAAAAAATTATCAATTTCAACAATTGGCTAAGCTTCTGTTGTCATTCAAAGGGGATCCAGTGTCTGTCAGCCTGGGATGACATGCTTGACAAGCCACGCTGCTTTGCTAGAGACGGCTTGCACCTGTCACCCTTAGGCTTTCGAATACCGGCCAAGGCTCTTGCCACCCCTATAGTGCCTTTTTTAGGCAAGGCTCAAAAGACAAACTCACCGCTGTAAATAGCACAAGTAACAGAAAACTGAGGGTAATGCTGCTCAATGCCAGAAGTCTAAACCTCAAAATGCACGCACTCGAGGCACTCCTCAGTATGGAGAAAATTGATATATGTGCAGTAATAGAAACCTGGTTTAAGGCTCCAGAGAGCACCCCAGCACTACCAGACTACAACTCATACCATACATTTCGGCCACAAAACCCGGACCGAAATACAAAAGGCGGGGGAGTATCCATATTCATCAAGGATACCCACACCTCCAGGTTAGTGGCACAGCACGATGCTTCAGAGATCATCCATGTGCAACTAACAATGGGCAAAACTGCTATTCAAATTATAGCTTGCTACAGATCACCTACCATCTCCCAGGACCCCCACTCTGCATTCCTGGAAACACTGGGAAACATAAAAGTCCTACCAAACACCCTGATATTGGGTGATTTCAATTATCCAAACATTAACTGGGAGAACTACTCAAGTACAAACTCCCTGGCCCAACATTTCCTAGAATTTATAAACTCAAATGCCCTGGATCAACTGGTTATCACCCCCCACCAGAGGTGACAACATATTGCACCTGGTCATCACCAACATGGGCGACCAGTGTTCCACACCGGATGTCAACCCCTCGCTGGTTAGATCTGACCATAAACTAATCACTCTGGATATCCACATTCCGCCATCACCCCAGGTCAAAGAAACCACTGTGAAAAGCTTTTCAAAAGCAAACCACGTTACTTAAGACCAAGGTGGGAAGTTTCAAAGTCCCCATGCTAAAGGATAACGCTGTCCAAGCTGCAAAATCCTTTATTAATGCACTCTACGGGCACCTACAAGAATGCATAGATCATGCTATCCCAAACAAAACCAAGACTCACTCCTCCAAGAAAAGGAAACCAGTCTGGTGGACCCCTGCCATAAACAAGCTATACAATAGAAGGAGGAAACTAGTACAGAAAAGAGTAAAATCCCAAGAAGGGAAGACATCCTTGATCAGTATCAGCAAGAAACTATGTTCCCTCATAAAATCATCCAAGGCTAGCATCGAAAAAAAAATTGCCATGGACTCCAAAGATACCACAAGGCATTCTTTAGCTACGTCAAGAACCTAAGTGGTAATTCTCAGATCTGCTCGGAGTTAGTGCAGAATGGCACAAAATACACTGAACCAACCGATATAGCCAACATCCTGGCAGAAAGGTTTAGTGCAAACTTCACCCCACTCTCACCCCCAAAAGGGCCCATAACTATACCAGAAGAATGTAGTGCCCCTGAAATCACAGACACTCAGATTAAAACAGCCCTCTCCAAAGCCAAAAACACAGCATCAATAGAACCGGATGGTGTCTCAGGCTGCGTACTACACAAGCTCAAAGATGAACTAACCCCTCACCTAAACACACTGTTTAAACTCAGCCTCTCCACAGGCTACAAGCCCGCAGAGTGGCGCACAGCAACAGCTATTCCGCTCTACAAAGGTGGAGACACAACGGACCCAGGGAACTATCACCCTATAAGCCTGACTAGCTTGGTCTGCAAAGCTATGGAGTGCATCATCATGGATCTCATTAACAGAGACATTGGAAACCTGCAAACACTGGACCCAACCCAGTTCGGCTTTGTTAAGGGCAGATTATGCCTCCTAAACCTGGTGGACTTCTTTGAGATAGTTACCAAGGCTATAGACGAGGGAAAGGTGGTACACACAGCCTACCTAGACCTCGCAAAGGTCTTTGACACCATTCCCCACTCAGGTATTATAGATAAGCTCACCAGCCTGAACATAAACCCCTACGTCATGAGATGGGTTGCCAGCTGGCTCATGGACAGAATCCACATGGCAGCAAACAAAATGAAATAGAAGTCACCACGATAGTAAAAATAATGTTATATTTATTGTCGGAACAAGCGCTTTCACGTACTGCCAAGGTACGCTTCTTCAGGTTTGTAAATTAATTCATTCTATCCAATATTTATATACAGAGTATTCTGTCTAATAAATCAATTAAACAATTAATCAATTTAGTCAGAATAACTCATCAACCATTCAGCTATTTCGTTTTAAAGCTACATAATTCATTAAGCTTTGTGAAGCACATAGTGGAATATAACAAAATAGAACAGTATAATGTCATATAAAAGCAAATAAAAATAAAAATGGACATAGACATTATCATTAGAGTACCTAAATACAATACTTATTCACTATATAAATATCAATGCAAAATTTATATATATATATATATATATATATATATATATATATATATATATAACCAAGTTTGAAACCTGTAGTTCATATATCGCTAAGAATTTCAAGTTAACACAATTAACATAATTAGATGAATGGCATTGTAAAAACATATGTTAAAGATATATACGATTCCTTGACGGTTCCAGAATCCACATGGTAAGAGTTGCAGGAGCTAGGTCTGACTCTAAACCGGTTACAAGTGGCATTCCCCCGGGCTCAGTCCTAGGACCCCTCCTGTTTGGCATATACTTCTCAGAGGTACAGGCAAGCACAGGAGGACTATGGCTCACCAGATTAGCAGATGACTGCAAACTAGGGGCTATAATTGACTCTCCGGCTGACACAGACATCCTCCAAAAGGGTCTCACTGAGACAGATACCTGGTGTCAAAACCATGGTCTCAAGCTAAATGCCAAAAAGTGCATAGACATCCCCTTTGGAAAAAACAAAGTACCCACAAACTACCACATAGGTGGTAGCCCCCTAAATACGGAAGACGTAATAAGGGATCTGGTGGACCCAAGTAGATAGTAACCTCTCCTTTGACAATCATATTGCCAAAGTGGTTAGAAAATCCTTCTATGTGGCCCACCTAATCACAAAAGGGTTTGCATCCAGATCGAAAGAGGTCATTGGGCCCCTCTACGCATCACTCATCAGACCCATCATAGAGTACAATGCCCCATTTGGGATGTACCTTACAAGACACCTGCAACAACTGGAAAGACCACAGAAGTTCCTCACCAAGAGGATCACTGGCCTCAAGCAGATGCCCTATGCCGCTCGACTGAAGAAACTCCAGCTGTACTCGGTTGCATACCACCTACTCAGAAGTGATCTCTGCCTGACATACAAGGCCATGTCCAACCCAGAATTGATGGACATGCTCCACCTAAAGAAAACCATATCCCCTCGAGCCACACGCTCCAGGGATCTAAACCTCACCACAACAATAAATAGGACGTGCTGGAGGGATAGATTCCTGTCCCAGAGACTTCCCATGCTCTGGAACAAGATTCCAATCTACATTAGGCAGAGCTCCTCACTAACCCACTTCATCAGAAACCTTGATGAGTGGATGGGAAACAGAAAGTTTACCCCAGGGATCACTTCAATGGCTCTACTGGACAGAGGCACAGGGAACTAATCTAAGGGGGCAGCGAAAGCCAACACATTCCGGCTAGGCTTATAAATGCCTTTGGGCAGATAGCCTAGTACCTACCTATGAACCTATAAACCTAAACTGTTGTACCAATATGTAAGCTTTTGACTGTGACAACTTCCTGTCTGAAGTGCATGTTAAGGCACTTGTAGAGAAATGAAAATGTGTTATTACAGTATAAATTAGTTTTCTTCAATCTCTAGAGTTTCACCCGGTGCCACACAGAAGTCACTGTCACCAATATAGTGTTGATACAAATGTCAGTTGTCAATCTCCCAGTATGGCATTTCACATGTACTCTGAAATGTTGGTTTCTTAGTTCTGAAAATATGAACATAAATATGAATCACAAGTAACTGATCAATGTACCGCATCAGAAAAATTAAACATTAGCAATATTACTGCTGCTTGTCAAGTCCTTTTCCTAGCTATTTTATTAGTTGATAAATTGTTTGGTGAAAGAAGTTGGACCCAAAAAGTGTGGATGCCATAAAGAGCTGTGGATGTTAAGAGGAAATATAAGAAGTGTTTTAGGCATGAACAACCACTTCAGGACTAACAGCGGTGCGATCATTGTGTGCGCATGTTAGTACATTAGAAGTGTTGCCCCGATAATGGAAAAGTACTGAATTTAGCTGTAGCTGGGAGAGATATACAAGGTATGAAAGGGGTGGGAACCAACATAGGTTCATAGGTTCATAGGTAGGTACTAGACCATCAGCCCTAGGGCCTATACAAGCCCAGCCAAAAAGGTACCCTGGCTTTTGCCACCCAAGAAAATTATTTTCCTGTGCCACTATCGAGCAGAGCCACAGAAGTGATCCCCGGGGTGAATTTCCTATTTCCCATCCAATCATCAAGATTTTTCTTGAAGAGTGCTAATGAGGAGCTTTGTTTGATATAGAAAGGTAGTTTGGGAAGTCTCTGGGACAGGAATCTATCTCTCCGGCATGTTCTGTTTATTGTGGTGACAAGGTTTAGGTCCCTAAAGCGTGTAGCTCGGAGGGATTGGGATTTCTTTAAGTGGAGCATGTCAAACAGCTCTGGGTTTGACATAGCTTTGTTTGTTAGGCAGAGATCACCTCTGAGTAGGCAATATGCGACGGAGTAAAGCTTGAGTTTTTTGAGACGGCCTGCGTAGGACATCTGTTTGAGGCCAGTAATCCTCTTTGTGAAGTATTTCTGCGGCCTTTCCAGTTGTTGTAGATGTCTTGTGAGGTACATACCAAAAGGGACATTGTACTCTATAATGGGTCTAATGAGTGATGAGTAGAGGGGAAGAATGACCTCTTTTTTTCTGGATGAGAAACCTTTTGTGATGAGGTGTGCCATGTAGAAGGATTTCCTGACTACTGTGGCGATGTGATTATCAAAGGAGAAACTACTGTCCACCTGTGTCCCAAGGTCTCTTATCACACTTTTGGTGTTAAGTATACTACCGCCTATGTTGTAGTTCATGGATACAGAGTTTTTACCAAAGGGGATGACAATGCACTTTTTGGCATTGAGCTTAAGGCCATGGCTTTGACACCAGGCATCTGTCTTAGTGAGGCCCTTTTGTAGGATGTCCACATCGTTAGGAGTTTTGATTATGGGTCCTAGTTTGCAGTCATCTGCGAACTTTGTTAGCCAAAGACCTTCTGTGTTAGCCTGTACTTCAGAGAAGTAGATACCAAACAGGAGAGGACCCAAGCCTGAACCCTGTGGTACTCCACTTGTCACTGGTCTGAGGTTGGATTTGGAGTCTGCTACTTTTCACAGTGTGGGTTCTGTCAGTGAGCCAATTGGCAACCCATCTTGTGACATAGGGATTTATACCTAGTTTAGTGAGTTTATCTATAATTCCAGAGTAGGGGATGGTGTCGAAAGCCTTGGCAAGATCTAGATAGGCTGTGTGAACCACCTTACCCTCATCTACGGCTTTGGTGAATGCTTCAAATAAGTCTATCAGGTTTAGGAGACATGATCTGCCTTTTACAAACCCGAACTGGGTGGGGTCCAGAGTTTGGAGATTACCAATGTCTTTGTTTATAAGTTCCATGATGATACGTTCCATGGCCTTGCAGACCTTTGATTACAGACATTTGATTACAAATAGCTGCAGGGGAGCAGACATTTGATTACAAATAGCTGCAGGGGAGCAGACCTTTTAGAAGTGGGATCAGCCATATAGTGAATCTAAGGAATGTTTCAAGATGGTGAGACTGGGTTATCTTTTTGGAGCAGGTGGATCTGTGAAAGAGGAGATAGTAGGAGAGAAAGAAGTTATGGTGGGTTTAGCATTGGCTACTAATCTAGGTGGATGGACTATTTGAAATGCATGAAGGTGGGTAGACAGGCTACTTGAACTACATGAAGGCATTAGACATGCTGTATACCAGTTTGAACTTGGATTGTACAAGTTGCATTGCCCCTAAACCATTTACTTTGGATAACACACCTTAGATGTGACCATGACCTTGAACCAGCCATTTACCTGGATTGCATAGACTACAGATGGGACCACTACATTCAGGTCTGGAAAGATAATAGGCTACAGTCAATCAATAAGACTATTCACTACAGTTTCATAGTTCATGCTCAGAAAATGACATCCTTTTGTTACCCAGACAAGCTTACTTTAGGACAACCAAGAAGCAGTGTCTGGTTAATTGACTTGCTCTGAGTCACCAGTAAGAAAATAGAGATAGAAAGATTCAAACTCTGCACTCTTGACTACAGGAAGCAGTTCAAGAGCTTAAAGTTCAATGCACTAGCTGCCAGATTTCTATTAATGCCTTCATTTTCTGGTAAATCCCTGATGATTACTCAGTCAGTAATACCAGTCATTAGAGTTTTGCATTTCTTGTTGAAACTCTATATAAATGCAAAACCTATTGCTCCTATTTAACTTTTTTTAAATGAGTAAGAGCTGCCTGATACTTAAGACTCTCAGTTATTAATGAACTATTTCCAGTACTCATAAATACAGAGTTTGATTCCTTCCACCTACATTTCCCTACTGTGTGACTTTGAGCAAGTCATTTAACCAGAAAGTGTTCCAAGGTCACCCCTGAAAAGGGGAATTTTGCTCAGTGGGTTTACCTGGCTAACAGATGGGTAAAATAAAATAATATTTACACTTTGTCCGTTTGAGCCTTTACACTTCTATTATTTTTTGGCTTTATCCAAAATCTATGACTTGTTGTCAGTTGCATTTATTAAATAATGACAGGCATGTGAGTTTCTAACTTTGTATCCCAAAGGAAATAATTGCTAATGGAAAGCTTGTTATTCTCACAACTTTCTAAGTATATCAGAGAAATATTTAAAATCTGTCCCTGATTTTGAGTCTTCATCTCTGATTCTTGAGCTAAGAAGCTGATAGGACAAAGGGTCATTGCAATGGGTTGCACTGCTTGATTCTGACAGCAGTAAATTAAGACAACATTTCTGGACTATTATTTATGAATTTATTCATTCACTTGATCTCACACAGCTAAAAGAGATATGCAGTCAAGCAGAGGGCTATAACTGATTGTCATGTGTCTGCATGAATACTTGGATCCTGCATCCCAGAGTAGTTCATAGGTTATTTGCCCTTGTAGACCACTTTAAACCTAGCCAGTTTCCCTTCCAAAGGTGAGAATAAAACTCTGTACCTTGTGCCTGTAAGGTAAACACTGTAACCATTTTGCTAACCCCCAACCCGTATGGTGTAAAGAAAGGAATCAATTGTAATAAACAGGAACATCATAATATGAGCCATATTCATTAGGTATGATGCGTTGTTTCCTTGTTTTCTTGACTGTTGACAATTTATTATTTGGCTGTGAATAAACTAGGTAGCATGAAGTCTATTAGTTTATGGTTGATATTTAGCTATGATTACATTTTTTTTTGCATGCACATTTTGTAGTGCAGATTTGTGAGGCCATGAGCTGTTAATGAGCTGCTTCCTGTAGTGCAATGTTTGACCCCTTCATCCTTTTTGTTCTACTCTGTCAACTGTGACCAAGTCACTTCACCAGACAGTGTATTCCTGGGCTGCCCCTGAAAAGGGACCTTTGGGTTGCGTGGGCTATCAGCAAATTCCTACACCCTTCACAAAACCTCTGATTAATGCTTCAGTATATTCTATTTGAGTATGAATCCCAGCATGTCTCTTGTAGTTTAATGGGTTACCATACGCATTTTCACTAAATGTGACTTTCAAGGTCAGAGAAGGTTACTGTTTCTTATGGTAAGTCTGTTTCCAGAAAATGGTTGTTCATGTTTTTGCTTTAAAATTTGAAACAAAAGTTTTAAATGAAATCCAAATCTCTGTGAAAATTGTAAAAGTAAAGAAGAAAACAGGATGTACACTGATGGGTTTGAAGAATGTTTTATGGTAATTGAGAAGGAATAGCCAAATAATGGGATACTGGTATGGCTGGCAGGGGCCTGTTTCATTACCCTGAATAGGACCTCATTTGACCACAATCTGGCTCTGTTGACTCTCAAGGCATAGACTGCACCAATATGGCATTATCAGCCATTCAGGTAGGTCAGACCTATACTGAGTGATATCAGAGGTAATAACTATTCCTGATGACAGGAGAGATACAG